>NC_089855.1:45709212-45961117 GCF_036373705.1 Amia ocellicauda | reverse complement strand
CTCTGTACAGTAGTGCTGCAGTAGTTTCAGCGCACGGAGGGGGTGCAGGCATTGAAAGCCAGCCTCTCTGGGTGTGAAGCACTGCTTTGCGCAGCTCTTGCCGCACAGGTGACACACGGCGCTGCGCTGGACGCACATGGCGCCTCACTCGGCCGTGACTGAGGCCGCAGCCCGGGTGCGGGAGCGTGTTGGTGTGGCCCTCAGGCACCGCACCCAGGCCCTCCACCCGCCACACAGCCACACCCACTCTTTCAAATCTGCTTTCATAACCTTCCTCTAAGTTTCCAAACTCCTAAGTAAATAAACAAAAAATCACCTCCAGCGTATCTTTATATTCAGGGCATCTCTCGATGTGCATTTACTACTATGTAGGTTCTTTAATGTGTAATATGCCAATTCCAAGGTACTGAAATTCACGATGTCAGACAGTGTCCTTCTCATGGAGATTGGGGCTCAGCACACTGGGGCTCAAGTGTTTACCAGTCTGCTTATACAGCGATCTGTGTGCAATCAGTGTCATCACTCCTGCCGTTCACTTGTGGGTGGGCACAGTAATACACATCTACACATGCAGTATCAACACCGCACTGTGCCGTACTGTGGGCCAGCAACACTGTGCTGTGCTGTACAGTGTTGGACAGTCACTACACTGCAGTGTGCTATGCTATGCTGCACTGTTCTTATACACTGCACTGTGCTAGGCCTCTGTGCTTCCCTACACTGCAGTGTGCTATACTGTACTGTGCTGTGCTGTAGAAAAACTATACGCTTTACCCCGATTATACTGGACTGTACTTAACTAAACTATCCTGCTCTACTGTACTACACATTATTCCACATGTGTGCGTGTGAGAGTCTGTCAGTGTGTCACCACCTCTCCTGTCCTATATGGTCAAGGTTGTGTCGCTAGGTAACTGAATCTGTGCTGGGGGTATTTTTAGGTTTGAGGTGGAATGAGAAGTATTTGCTTTCTTCGTTTATTTCCGCTCTCTCTCACCCCCTGCCTCCTCTCGCTCTGTAATATTCTTACCTTCCTGTATTCACCAGTGCATGAACTTTAGGGCAAGTTCATGCACAATCACGCACTCACACACACTGACACACACTGACACACACTCACACAGACTCACACACACACACACTCACACACATTGACACACACTTTAGAAGAAGGGGTAAAAACCTTCTTTGGCATTGTGTTGCAATGTTCTGCAAGAGATCATATGTGTCACAAATGGAGGAAGCAGTAGAGAGATTGGGGGAGAGAGAGAGGGGGAAAGAAAGTGAGAGGGACCATTTTTGCATCCAGTCAGCAGTATGGACTCTTATCTGTAGGGAGTGTTTGTCCTTTTGGTTAATTTAGTTAAGGATTAGCAAACACTAACAACAGAGACTTTCATAGAAACTTACTGAATTCCACTGTACTATAACAGCACTATTCTACTGCACTGTTACTACAGCCCCCTACTATAACAGCACTACTGCACCGTTACTACAGCCCCCTACTATAACAGCACTACTGCACCGTTACTACAGCCCTCTACTGTAACAGCACTACTGAACTGTTACTACAGCCCCCTACTATAACAGCACTACTGCACTGTTACTACAGCCCCCTACTATAACAGCACTATTCTACTGCACTGTTACTACAGCCCCCTACTATAACAGCACTACTGCACCGTTACTACAGCCCCCTACTATAACAGCACTACTGCACCGTTACTACAGCCCTCTACTGTAACAGCACTACTGAACTGTTACTACAGCCCCCTACTATAACAGCACTACTGCACTGTTACTACAGCCCCCTATTGTAACAGCACTATTCTACTGCACTGTTACTACAGTCCCTATTGTAACAGCACTATTCTACTACACTGTTACTATAGCCCCTTATTGTAACAGCACTATTCTGCTATACTGTACTGTGCTGTATTAGCTTGTGGACAACTGGACACAGGGCTTTGGGGGGGTAACTAGAGCACAGAGCTAGACATACAGGGCCCAGCACTCCCTCTCTCCTCTCCGGTCCTGACCTCTCCTTCCTACTTTCTCTCCTGTTCCTTTAAACGCTGTAGACCGCAGGCATGCTGGCAGGCAGGCTGGCAGGCAGTCAGCGCTCTCTCTCTCCCTCCCTCTCTCTCGACACAGGCCTGGTTTCAATCAGGCCGCCGCTGTTTTATTTGATGGGAGTAGCAGAGCGCAGTCTGATTGTTATTGCTCTTTTGTGCGCACTGTGCGCACAAGGTTCTCGTTAGGCTCCGGCGCTGTGCCTGTGTCCCTTTGACTTGCCAAACCACACGCCAGCCTGACTCCCACACACAGCACTTCGGGATATTATTATTATTATTATTATTATTATTATTATTATTATTATTATTTGTAGTTGTAGTTGTATGTTTAAGTGTCACCAGCTGACTGTTTCTGGCGTTTACATAAGAACGTGTCAAACTGCCTGACATAAACATAGAGTGAGCCAAGGGGAAAACAAGAAAAACTAAATGACACCCATTAATTGAATTGTGGCGTTAATAAGCTAACTGTCCTGAGCAGGCCATCAGTGCGCCTTAAGCCTATAATTTAGCATACAGTGGGAGAGAGAGAGAGCCACCCCACGACCCTCCCCGACACCCTCAATTACCCTGACTGACACTGACAGGCCCACGGATCAAGCACTGTGACATGCTGTTGGTTATCCTCAATATACACCCTGGAGCAATGCTGTCCGCTAACGCAGCACAGTGTTCACAACGGTGCAGCCCAGCACCATGCTAAGAAAAGTCGGGCAGGTAAGCCACAAAATATATGTTTGCTGTTAAAACTACAAGGGTCTGTCACAATACAGCGTTGATGATGATGATGATTCTAGTTTCTCTGTCTCGCCCCTCTCCCGCAGACTGCCACGCTCTCAATGAATCGGTGGGAAATCCACAAGCCCGGATAATTGCTCTAAGTGGATTGTATAATTTAAGACCGGGAGGGGAGGAGTAGGAGGAGGAGGAGATTATCGTCTAATCTGGGACACAAACAAACTGCCCACCAAAGACACGGATACACCGTTTGGACTTTTCAAAACGGATTGGGAGATTGGGCCTCTTTTTCTGAACTTTGGAGGGAACTCTTGGAAAACTGAATGAAACAAAACTGGACTTGGAAGAGAAAAGGTGAAGGAAATAAAGACAAGACGGGACAGAAGTGGACAACGATGGGAAACTCACTGGATTTGCACTGACACGCGTCGATACAGCTCCCTGGGTGGATCCAAACTGGACAGCTGAAAAAATCACAGCTGGATATTGAGGAGAAGTGGGGGTTTTTCCACGCTCCGTTTGTTTAATCTCAGAGACTGGGCTTCCCTACGGCCTCAGTCTCCCGTGGGGTTCAACAGAAGCAACGGATATACCAACTTTGAGTGTCGTTTTTCATATTTTATTATTTAGATCAGAAAACACAAATGCATAGGCCTAGCTTAACTTAAAACATCTCCCATCAAGGTTTTTAACAGGTGTTTATGGTTTAATTGTTTGACAATTGATAGGAAATTCATATTGTTTCTGTTGCTAGGATGGTGAGGTATATATAGGCAGTTAGTGTTTAGTTTGTTTGTTTTTATACTGTATATGTTGTAGATCAAGTATACATTGGAATTAAAGTTAACGAGAGAGAGGGGGATAGACAATGTAAATTAAACTTATGATTGTGCCCATATTTCCCGATCTATATCGGAAAGTAGGGGGAATCGGAATACTAACTACATTTTGTTATTTTATGAGCTCTGTCGGATACATTGACTTTTGACACTATTTTATACTCTTAACATATAGGGGTAGACAGTGACACCTTAACACGGGAAACAATTGAATTATTCACCCCCACAACGCCCTACCTTTAATCGAAACCATGGTAGACGTGTGGTTAGCTGTCTAGGGGGTAACTCGGATCGACCCGCGTTGGACCTTGAGGGAGAGTATTGGAACCGAGTCAAGTTAGAATATAAAAAAGCTGTTTTAAAACCCGACAAGATCCAATTAGAGATCTTAACTTATTTATAAACGGAAACAAGGGTGAGTGGGACGGACAGAGATCCAGGGAGGGAGGGAGGGGGGGCATAAAAGCCAGCCAGCGGTCACATAAGAACTGTAACTTAGAGAAAAAACTAAACAAACACCAAAAAACAAAAGAGCCACTTTTTAACATAAACAAATATATTCAAACCCATAAGCAACTGAAGGTAAATGTAGAGGCAAACCATCAGTCTGTAATCAGAAAGCGTTTATTTGTGCTAATTTAGTGTGATTGTTGGGTTTCTGATGAACCTGAGGTTCCATCGGCTAAAATATAACGGCGTCTTATCTAGGGGAACATACTTTGAATATCTGTAATCATGGCTTCATCAGACTGGCTCCGACATGTCAGTATTGGTAATTGGAGCTTACAGTTTGGTCTTGGAATGAGATAAAAAACAAAAACAACAACAAAAATATAATAAAATCATACTTTCAAATGATATATGTTTATTTTTTTAATATAGGGTATTATTGAGAAAACCTGAGTATACAGCCTACTGAGAAAGTAGGGTTATCCTATCCACGTAGATTACCTATAGCTATATCATTTGGGAAAGTATTTGGATAGTAGGAGGTTTGTAACAAATGTTTCTTGCTTTGGTATAGATTTATAGTTCCAGCATTTGAACGGGAAGAAAGCCGATTTAAAAATCAAGCATTGTTGGTTTTATTTGGGCCAGTTTTTCAACTTTATTTAGTTTTATAAATGTTGTATTTTTATTTTTTCGGGTTAGAGTTGGAAAGGCAGTGAGAGTAGAGCGTAGAAAAAAGATTGAGATTGAATTTTTCAGTTTTGTTTGCTTTGGTTCGACTTACAAGCAAGCGGGATACAGTTTATAGACTGTTTATCCTAACCTCATCAGTCTTGCAACTACGCCCATGGTAACACACTCCACTTTCAAAAAAACACACACAACAGTTGGTTTATATCGTTATTTTGTTGTATTGTTTCAGTCTCTGGACCAGTACCAAATACCCTCTCTGAGTTCAGAGTTAATTGTTGAAGGAAGTGTGTGGGAACAGGATTTTTTTTTTTTTGGATTAAAAGATTGGTTTCCATAACCGCAAAGATATTTGGACCTGAAACTGGATTTATTGCAGAAAATGTAGATTCCTTCTACAAACCAAACCTCTTAAAAAAGAAAAGAATCGAAAGCGGGAACTAAGACCACATACTTAAGTTCCAAAAACTCTGGGATATACAATTTATTCTCTGCCTCTATGTTATTTGTATTACTTTGGAAAGCTCTGGATTTTTTTGGGGGGCAGACAATAACCAAAACAACTTTAAAAGGACTTGGACAGGAATTTATTCTAAAAAGAGAAAAATATACGTAGACAGAATCGATCTACAACCCAGATGCTCGCTCTTGGCAATGGGGCCGGTGGAATATGCAGCAGCGGTTTAAATCGCTCTTGTGTGGATTTAAAATAACAATAATAATAATTTCATAAAAATCTGTTCCATCTCAACAATGTTAAAAATACAACTGTGATCACAAAGGGATTCGTACAGAAAGAAAAGGATTTGAAGACATTTTTGATAAAAAATAGTAAGCCTGTAATGAAGGGATTCGGAATCGGGACCTGAAACACTACCACTACCACAGCACTGCGGCCCCCGGGGTGGACATGTCAGGACATTTTTCTGTTTTTTTATTTCTTATTAGCGTTAGATTTTAGTTTTTGTGTCTCTCATTCAGGGACATAATGGCTTTTCACAAATCAGGAAACATGATCAAATGTCAGAAACTGGATTTATAACAACAAAAACAACCAGCGGAGAGAGTGGAAGTTGAAGCTTACAGGCCGGAAAAAGTACAGCAGTAGTGCTGCGGCCTAAATGTAAACAAAGCCTTGACTGAACATCACTTTGAAGAAACCCCCTCCATCTCCATATATTTATATAGATCAGACATTTTTACTCCCTTTGTTTTCCTCTCTGTCTCCTGTGGAAGTTAGCTTGTCAAACTTTAGGCCGCAAAACATTAGACCAGCTCTGCCTCGTTGGCTCTCGCTCTGTGCCTTGTTGTAGGCAGGTCGGGGGTCAGGGCGCTGGGGGTGGTGGTGCCTGTAGAGAGAGAGATCGAGACAGAGGGCTTCTCAGTTGGGTTCCTTACCTGGGTCTGCTCCTCACACAGCCTGGCACCATGAGCCTGGGCAAGCTGCCGGTGATCAAGGGCCTGGTGGCGGGGTCTCAGGGCAGGCGACGCTATAAGAGCGACCTGACGGTGGACATGATCAGCCCCCCCATGGCCGACTTCCGCCACACCATGCACGTGGGCCGGGGGGGGGACGTGTTCGGGGACACCTCCTTCCTCAGCAACCACGGGGGCCCTCAGGGCGACACCGACTCCTCCCCCTCGTCCTCCTCTTCCTCCTCCAAGGCCGGGGGGGGTTTCTTCTCCCGCACGCTGCGCCACGTCCGAAAGACCCCCGTCCGCACCAGGGGGGGCTCCCGGGAGCTGGGCACCTCCTCGCCGCCGCCCCCGCCCATCTCACCCATTATCAAGAACGCCATCTCACTGCCCCAGCTGGACCTGGATCCCCCCAACGGCGGACCCCCGCTGCACAGGGCCCTGTTCCCCAGCTCCCCCAGCACCCCCCAGGTGTCTGGATACTGCTACGGTGAGAGGGAGGGACATGGGGAGGGACAGGGGGAGAGGGAGAGGGAGAGGGGGATGGTGAGAGGGGGAAATATTTGACTGGACAATGGTGTCCCCAGTAGCCCTGTCTCTGTGTAAATATGCATCTGTCCTATCCTCTGACCTCTGACTTCTGTCCTCTGTCTGTCAACTCAACTTCCCTGTATCCATACCGTCACATTGCTCTTCACACAACCCCCCTGTGGCTTCCTCTGCAATTCCATGGCACAGTATCCCTGGATCTCACCCCCCCTACTCATTCCCTGTGACTCACAGATCCGCCCTGCTCTCTTCCAGCTTAGAGAGGCTGGCTTTTCCCCTTTCCTCTTCTGTCTGCTGTTTTTCTTTTCCTCCTGTATTTTTCTTTCTTTGCATCCCTCTCCCTCTCTTTTGTTTTTCTTTCTTTCTTTTTTCATTTTTTGTAACTGCAAATGCAAGCTGAGAATCTGCCCACAGCCCCGGTGTGACCTCAGAGTCTGGGATTCCCCCCTTCTCCATCCATCCCTCTCTCACACAGCCCTCCTCCTCCTCCCCCTCCCTGGTAGAACTGCTGAGGGCTACAGATTGCATTCACTCCTCCTTTTTCTATAAATTGCCAGAGAGAGAGACAGAGACAGAGCGCTGTCACAGAGGAATGGAATCTGTGTGGGTTGTGACTGGCCTGCCTGTCTGCGCAGTGGAAAATAACCTGGGATGCCTTGAGCTCAGGGCTCAGCTTATATCGCCCTCTGCTGGTGAAGGAAGTTACAGCAGTCCAATGTAATCCATGTATTAAGGTAGTTTGCTGTGTTTGTCTGTCTATTAATACCTCTCTCTCTGCCATCCTTCATCTCCTCCCCCCTTCTCTCTCTCCCTCTCTGCATCTCTTTCTCCAGGTGTGCACTCTGGGTTCGTCACCCTGCCCCGCCTCTCGCGCTCAGACAAGCAGGCGCAGGACAGCCCCGGGGTCGTGACCTCTGACCTCCGTCGGAGCTCCCTGCAGGACCACAGCGCCCCCTCTCTGGAGTGCTCCGATTCGCTGGACTCCTTCACCCTGGACCTGGGGCCCTCCCTCATGAGCGAAGTGTTCGGGTTGATTGACAGCCCAGTGTCCAATCACAGCCCTGACAGCCCCCCAAGAGAGGCCAGTCAGAGCTTTGGAGAAGAGGAGGCAGGCCCCTCCCTTTCTGTGGCAGTCAGTAGCCCCGTTGATGACCTGTCGGACGCAGGGGAGGATTTAAAAGGCCAACACCTGAACGGACGGACCAGCCCCTACTGCGAGACCCCTGAGGAGCCCGAGTGGGAGGCAGTAGAGAATGGAGATCCTCTAAAAAGGGCAACGCCAGAGGTAGCGGTGGGTCCGCCCTGCAAAGTGGAGCCCGCGATGGAGGCTGAGAGGTTCCAGAGAGCGGCTGACGTCCTGGCCAGGCACTATGGAGGGGCCGGTTTCTTAAAGGGGCAACGGCAGGCCGAGCGTGGGGACACAGACTCTAGCAGGCCCCCGAGAAAGGCCCCATATGCCTACCCTGAGGAGGAGGACGAGATCAAAGTGTAGACTAGACTACTAGAATAGACTCCCCAGACTCTCCTGGGATTGTCTCTGTTCTCCACTGTCCGTCTTGTTAAAGCAATGATCTATGGAACAGGCAGAGATACTCTTACTCGCACACTCTCTCTCACACTCAATCTCTCTCACACTCACACACACACTCTCTTGCTCTCACTCTCTCTCACACTCACACACACACTCTCTTGCTCTCACTCTCTCTCACACTCACTCACTCGCACACTCTCTTGCTCTCACATGCACCCACACCCTGAAGGATCTCTAGGCCTGGTGCTGCAGTTCTCAGGTCGGTGTGGAAGCAGCAGGATGTTGAATTGCTGAACTGACAGGAAGACTGAACAGGAGTCACAGGAAGTCAGAGTAGAGGGATCTGAGTCTAAAGACAACAAGAGAGACAGAAAAAGAGACAGATACAGAGAAAAAGAGACTGAAACAGAGAGAAAGACACAGACAGACGCATAGGAAGGCAGACAAATACACACACACTCTCTCATATATATTTCCATCCTCCCCACTGTCCCTGGCTCCTTACCTCCCCTCTCCAGCTCTCCTGTGCGCTCCCCCCACCCTTACCCAGGGCCCACAGCTGGCACAGTGACCTGCACTGCCTCACTGCCACTGGACTGGCTGCCAGACACACAGCTGTAGTGCGTGCCAATCACATCCTTCATTTCAAACAGTGTTATTCAGCAAGGTCTTTAGTTGAATAAAGATTGCTAGTTAAACACATATATATTTCCCAGTCAAAGTTAGCTACTGAGATTTTTTCTAGAGAAAAAATTGATGATTGTAGCCAATTGAACGGAAGGAAGAGGCAGAACTTTGGACTAATGTGTGGCTGAAACAGGGCGAGAGAAACGGGGAAGATTTGGTCACCTTTTCAGAAAACCATTGAAACATTTTTTTTTAAATACTCCGAAGGTAGAAGAATTCTCTTGTATATTTTATGATCTTTAAGAAGACTTTGAAACACTGGGGTTGAAAGAGATTTTTGTTTTCGAAGGGGTTTAAGGGAATTGACTGATCTTTACAGGTGAGGTGAGGGGAGGGACTTCCTCTTAAAGGGGTTTTTATGTTTTTGGCCGATTGTTTTTCACTTTTGTAAACACAGACTGATGTGCAAAACTGAATACAATATAAAGAATTCTGCAATACATATATTTGGATGGATCAAGCCATAGTAATTACCCAACGGTCCGCATGGATTGGAAGCAAAGAGTTGCGCTATTGTGAGCTGAAGTGAACATTTAACGGACACACACCCAAAAGTGTCATTTTCCAAGAGCTGTAAGATAATGAAGGGAATCTGTGCAACATGTTGTCTGTTTGTTTTAGTAATCAGCATATTTTGGGAAAATATTTAATTTACTGTTTTATTTTGTTTCTTGGTTTGTTTAAATGAGGGACTGATCAGTTAATCTGCATGGGATTCAAGTGGAAGTCTGCTAATATAACTGGCATCTACATCAGAGCTGCTGATCCAATCAAATAAAGGGATCTACGACCATCAGAGTTCCATGCCACATCAAATAAGAGGACCTAGAGTACAGCTACATTACATCAAAACTCCTCGTCCAATCAAACAGGCGGATCTCCAGTACTTCAGAGTCCTCACCCAATCAATCAGCCTACCCACTGGCCTTGCACAGCCTGAGAGAGAAAAATGCCATCTCTCCCTCCTTTAGTTCACACACGAACCATTTACTCATTTTATCTTATATTTTAAAAGTTTTTTTTTTATTATTATTATTTTTGAATTTCTTGAAATGGACAGAAGCTTTTAAAATGATTCTTAACAGCAGAACCCAAAGCGGTCAGTGTACACTATTTTTGTCAGTCATTCAGCAAACTGCATCTATGTACCTGTGTATTAACCCTGCCACTGACAACCCAGAGACACAGTCTGGGCCGGTCTTGTACTCTCATAATGACCACAAGCTGTAATACTGTATTATATATATAAATATATATATTAAAATAAATACACATTGTATTTGGTGCACTAATGAATAAATACAATAATAATAATGATAATAATAAAAGGATGTTTTTATTATGCTGCTTGTGGATTCTGGGGTATTTACACATGAATTTGGTTTTGTCATCTACAAGTAACAAGTAAATAAAATAAAATCCTTTTAGTGCTTTGCGGGGCTGGAAACCCATGCAGTACAACAGGGTGCAGTGCAGTACAATTCCACACAGCACAAGGTAGGGGAGAGGTATATACAGAGATACAGAGCAATCACTGATTTCTTGTTATTTTGTGGAAGGGGAAGGGGGGGACAACAACTTCACACACAATGCCCTTCAAATCAGGCTGGGGGGCATGGAACCAGTGATATTGTAACTACTGGATGTCCCAAACGAGAGAGAGACAGATGGAGGAGAGGTGCAGCAGGGGGAAATTAAACAACAATCAGACACACAAACAAGAGACAATGATTCTTGGCATTTGAAATTTTCCACTTTCCCACAGTCCTGCAATCTCACTGGGCAGGTGAGGAGACACGATTGCTGACTGGTGGCCGAGGAGGCGGGACGTTGGGCGCTCGGATGTTCCCTCTCCGGCTTGGGGCCTTCTTTCCCTCAGCTTGCGGCTGGGCCTTAGGGGCTCCCGAATGGACCTTGGGGGCTCCTGGCTGGGCTGGGGGCTGTACTGGAGCCTGGGGTTTGGTAGGCCCATGATGGGAACCTTTGGTCTGGGATCCAGGCCCCTTGCCTTGGGTGATGGCTGGTCTTTGCAGGAAGGATTTCTTGGCTTTATAAAGAAGAAAATTAAGAACAAGAATCTCGGTCAGTATTGTAATTGGGCTTTAGTGCAGTCAGTCAGTGTGTCAGTCAGTCAGTGTGGCCCGGGCCCTGTGTGAGCAGTGTGCTGTATTGGGGCTGCAGTCCGTTAGTCAGTGTGCTGTACTGGGGCTGCAGTTAGTCAGTCAGTCATGTGCTGGAGACTCACCGACAGGGTGCAGCAGGGAGAACACAGGGTTGGTGTGCTGCAGGAGGCTCATGTAGCACCGCAGCCTGGTCCCTGGCAGCACAACAACACAATACGATACAACACAACAACCCCACAACACAATACAACCCCACAATTCAACAACCCCACAACATAGACACAGGGCACAGCTGGTCACACACAGGACCAGACCAGACACACAGACACACCAGTGTTACTTATGTACAGATACTGGGTGGTCAAAATGATGGGTTCTTATGCAATACTTATACTGTACATGTATATGTATTCACACCCCGCCCCCTCCTCCAAAACCGTTTGGACATTTTGTACTGTTACAGTCTGGAATGAAACTGGACTTAATTGGGATTCTCTCCCTTTGATTAACACCAATACACAACACTTTGGAGGTGCGAAAATACATGTTTTTTTTTTTATTGTGAAACAAAAGTTAATTAAACATAAAAATAAAATGTGTTAGTTGCATACGTATTCACCCCCCTGAGTCAATACTTGTTAGAACCACCTTTGGCCGCAATAACAGTTGTGTCTTTTTGAGTCTCTACGAGCTTTGCACACCTGATTCCTGTAATGTTTGCCCATTGGTCTTGGCATAATTGCTCATGTTCTAGGATGCTCAGCTTCTTGTTTTTAAACCCCTCCAGTATAGCCTTGGCTGGGTGTTTAGGATCATTGTCTTGCTGAAAGGTGAACCTCCGCCGCAGTCAAAGGTCTCTTGCAGACTGAAGCAGGTTTTCCTGTAGGATTTTCATCCATTTTGCCCCTCAATCCTGACAAGTTTCCCAGTCCCTGCTGATGAAAAGCATCCCCATAACATGATGCTACCACCATGCTTTACTGCGGGGATGTTGTTGTCTGGGAACTGAGCAGTATTGGCTTTGTACCACACAGTGTTTTGCATTTAGGCCAAACAGTTCAAATTTGGTCTCATCTGACAAGATAATTTTTTGCCACATCTTTGCGTCTTCCATAATACTTATGGCAAAATCCAAATGGAATTTGATGTGATGGATTTTCAGCAATGGCTTTCTCCACGTCACGCTTCCATATAGCCCAGCATGGTGGAGCAGAAATATGGACAGTTTCTCCCATCCTGGCTGTGGAACTTTGTAGCTCCTTCAGATACCATGGTCTCCTTTGCCCAGTCGCTCAGTTTCGGTGGATGGCCTGTTCTATGCAGAGTCATGGTTGTGCCATATTCTTAATTTTTTTTTTTAAATGTATTTAACTGTGCTCTGGGAGATGTTCAAAGTTTGAGATATTTTTGACTGGTGTTTTTCCAGAACTTTCTCTCAGACTTGTTTTGAAAGCTCCATGGTCTTCATGGTGTGGTTGCTTGGATCTGATCTCTGACTCACTCTGGGGCCTTTCAGAGACAGGTTTATTTAATCTAAGATCATGTGACACTTTAATTGCACACAGGTGGACTCCATGTAACTAATTATGTGATGTCTGAAGGCTATTGGCTGCACAACAGCTTATTTAATGTGTCATAGCAAAGGGGTGAATACTAATGCAATCAAAACTTTTCAGTTTATTTGTAGTTCATTAAAAAAGATAGAATTCCATTTTTTTCCCAACATCGACATTATGTAATAAACAGTGACAGAAAATCTAAATTAAATCAATTTTAGTTCCAGATTGTAACACTACAAAATGTCCAAGTCACACGAGCTGTCAGTAGTCCAGCCTATGGGCTTCATTATTCATTATTGTTTTAATTTAAAACCGTTACACTCTCAACAGAAATGCACTGGTCAATGTAACTGATTGGGAACAAGAGTGAAAATGATGTTTATTTTTTGGAAGTGAAAGCATTACATGTTTGTCTTGCCTACATGTCTGTGTAAGTGTCTAATACAAACTGACTGTACAGCACCACAGGATCGAGATGCCAGCTGTCCAGACTTTTCACTAGGGCCATCATTTTGACAGCCTATATATGTGTACACACACTCCCATAAACACAGAACAGACTGAAATGAACATAAATACACACAAACAAACACAGATACACAAATAGACACACTGACACAAGGACACTAATACACCCCAACAAACAGATACACAAACACACTTGTACACAGAAACCCCTCCTCCCATTTTGCCTGGTAAATTTACTGCAGGATTCCACCCCCCAACCAGTTTACCAGTGGGTTTTAGCCTGGTGTTACATTGGTTTCCTTCATAAACAAAATCTACAAATATTCATCAATCAGAGTATTCTTCTTCTTCTTATTATTATAAATGTCTCCTGGTATTCCTTCAGGGTCCATTGTAGCCCAGCACAGTGAAGGTAGGCTGACCGCTGTTAGAGGTGCTAAAACTCTTGTGGCAGATTATAACCAAGGTTAACTTGCTCAGGGAGTACAGGCAGACGTCCCGACAGACAAACAGTGAGGGTGCAGTTGCTCAGTCTCACCTTTGTGTGGTGGTGTGCTGATGCCCGGGGAGCTAGGGTGTGGAGCGGGGCTGGGCTGGGGCGGCCCGGTCTCTGAGTTCTGGCTCTTGCTCAGCCCCTGGCTCTTGCCCGGGCCCTGGATCTGGCTCAGGTTCTGGCTCTTGCTTGGGCCCTGGCTCTTGCTTGGGTCCTGGCTCTGGCTCGGGCCCTGGCTCTGTCCCAAGCTGGGCACTTCCGAAGGGGTGGGGCCAGCAGGGCGCGGGTTCTCCCACATGCTGGTGCGGCGAGTCTGTGCGCCCAGGTCAGAACCTCCGACTTCTGGGTACACTGGCACGGATGGGGGTGGGCTATGGGGAGTGGGGGTGAGAGCCAGAGCTATCAGTTAGTGGCCTGTCAAGGTCTGATCCAGTGCGTGGGTAGAGATGGGTTAATATTGTTAATTTTATTACTATTACTATTGTTATATTATAATATTATTTGCTATAGAAATTATAACATGCAAGCCAGATAAAGAATTTTGCATTACCTATGCACTTCTATAATTTTTAACATGTTATTGTATTATATTTGATCTGTAATTTTATACTGTATTATTGCACTTATTGTTTTGCTCATATATGCTTTAAGTCGCCCTGGATAAGGGTGTTTGTCAATAAATAAATAATTATAATAATAATAATAATTGAAGAGGAAGTGGGGAGGGTACATCTGATCATCACATAAATTTAGCAGTACCTGTCAATCAGAACAGTGGGAGGGGCTATGGCCGGGGGGGCAGGGGGCTCCGGGGGGGGCTGCTCAGTGCTCTCCCTCTGAGGCTTGGGGGGCAGTGAGTTGGGGGGGTCCTGGGGTCCCTGCACCTCGAAATCCACCTCTGCACCCACCCCCCACCATAAAGAAAGGAAGGGACAGAGAGAGGGAGAGAGAGGGGGATATGGGGAGAGAAAAATTAGAAAGGTTCATATACAGAGTTCAGACAGTAAGAGTCAGTGTAAAGCAGAGTGAGGCAGTGTGTAAGTTATTGAGAGTCAGTGAGGCCATGTGGGAGACAATGAGAGTCAGTGAGTCAGTGTGTGAAGCATGAGAGTCAGTGTGTCAGCCAGTCAGTGTGTGAGGCAGTAGAGGCAGTGTGTGATACAGTAGAGCCAGGGTGCGAGGCAGTAGAGTCAGTGTGCAAATCAGTAAAGTCAGTGAGGCCGTGTGGGTAGAAATAATCAGTGTATGAGGCAGTAGAGTCAGTGTGTGAGGCAATAGAGGCAGTGTGTGGTACAGTAGAGGCAGTGTGTGAGGCAGTAAGGCAGTGTGTAAGGCGGTGAGGCATTATGTACCTCCAGGGAAAAGGCTGTGTGCGTGCTGGATCAGCGGCTCAATCACAGTAACCACCTGCACAGAGGAGGCCGAGGCCATGTCCAGCAGAGAGCTCTCACTGTGGCAGAGAGGGGGAATGGTTATTACACAGTTGTTACATTGCTATTCTACAGTTTTTACACTTATATACACAACATTACAATTATGCAGTGTAATATGCCAGTGTAATAAGCAGCGCAATGTCCACTGGTACCTCTCTCTGTGTGGCCACAGCAGGTTGGGTCCCAGGACGATGGCGATGTTGCTGGGACTCATCTTATTGAGCTCCTGCTGTTCTGCCAGCTTGGCCAGGAACTTCACCACATACCTGAGAGAGGGAGGGGAGGAATTGATTTAATCAGACCTCCCTCTCTCTCACATTCAGGCAGAGACAACAAAAGACAAAAGAGAGAAGGGGGTGGAGGGGTGGACTGACCGGAGATTATTGTAGTTTTCAGGGGGCAGTCTGCCACACACCTCCCTCAACTGCTCCAACTTCACTGACACCTCCTTCTCACTGCAGAGAGAGAGAGAGGCTTAATACAGTAGAGTATATAGACACTGACTGATGACTGGACACTACAGTACACTGACAGACAGAGAGAGAGGAGGAGGAGAGGGAGAGAAGATGGTTTTAATAGATAAGTAACAAATGAACAGACTTGATTGATTGCCAGATACGATTTAGTAAGTAAACTAGATTAGTAAATACACTTAGTAGATAGACAAATAGTTCAGATTGGCAGACAGACAGATGTGAGGCTTCATCCAATCATGGCTTACCCAGCTGCTTTGAACCAATCATTGTAGAGTTCAGAGGTCATCAGGGGCTGGGGCAGCTCTCTCAGGTATGACTTCAGTGCGCCTGTAACACACAACACACAGCACTCAACATGTATGCACATATAATATGATGTCTCTTTCTCTACCCCTATCCCTCCCTCTCTATACCACTCTTTCTCTGTCGCTCTCCCTCTCCCGCATTTCTCTCTTCCTCTCCCCCACTCCAATCTCTGACCTGCCACAGCATGCGGGTCAGTGCAGTACTCCTCTGGCTCCACTCCTCCACTGTCCAGACCAGACTTCAGCCTCTTGACCACTGAGGCGGCTGCAGCCAGACGGAACAGACCCTGAGACAGACAGACACACAGAGATATTCAAACAGAGACAGAAGTAGATATATGCAGAAACAGAGAAACACACACATACAAATACACACCTATATAGAGAGAAAGAATGACACACACACAGTGGGACAGTAAGACAGGGACATTATATGGAGAAATATTGATACCAACACCCTCCCACTAACAGCAGTGACAAGAACACTGCTCACTAACGAAGGAAACAGTTATAGTGACGGCACTGTAGGACACTGAGCATGACTGTTGCTATGGGTTACTGGTGTGGCCGTGGCAATAGTACCCACCTCCTCCCTCATGCCGGTCCGCAGCAACATGCCCACACAGGCCTCAATGGGCAGGGCGATTTGGCGCCCACTGGCCTGTAGGTGGCACTGTAGCGGCACCCCGTAAACCCGGGCCTGAGACCTGGGCACCTTGGGCACTGAGAGAGAGAGAGAGTTTGCAGTGTTATTCTGCTCACACTGTAGAATACTGCACATTATAATGCTGTATTGTGTTATACAGGGGTCCTCGCAATTAGTCGACTCATTGTTCATTGTTTCACAGACTCGTCGCTAATGAATATTGGAAGTTTTTTCACGAATCGCCGTTTTTCGTCACCTGTCCTCGCTGAGTCAGCGGTGGCTTTTGACGTCAGTGCTACAAAGTCACTCCGTGGTCTAAGTATCGGCCCAGGATGGTGGCCAGCAGGTATTCTAAACTGGTGTGATCACAGTGTGAAAAGAATAAAAGAAAAACTGGAGCAGTCAAGAGTCAACTCCTCCTACTTTGTCTTTTCCCATTCTTATTATTTTCCCCAATTACAGAGACTGTGAAGGTATGAAATAAGTATTTTACATGAAATCTTAATATCGTAACAGTTGCTAGACTGACACTCCCATCATCCCACAAGGTTGCATGTTCTCAGCCTGTGAACAGTGATCCTGTGCGTTTTTTTTTTTTTTTACTCTCTCGCTCTCTCTAATTTTACTAACAGTACAAATTACAAATTACTGTGTTGTGCTATATTATACCTGTGTTGTCATTGTGCAGTATTGTAGGTCTGTGTTGTCATTGTACTGTATTATACCTGTGTTGTCATTGTTCTCCTTCAGCTCTGAGATGTGTCGCTCCAGAATGTCGAAGGACCTCTTGTGATATTCAGACTGGAGCTCTAACAACTGAGGGAGAGAGAAAGGACTGCATGTCAAAAACTCACTCACACACACACAACGACACTAATGCACAAGGGCACAGACACACACACAAGGGCACTCACACACACAAGGGCACAGACACACGCACAGTGGGAGAGGGCGAGGGGACAGATAGTTGTGTAGGCTCACTCTGATAAAGTAGTTGGAGTAGTCATCTTCCTTGGTGGCGAAGTGATAGAGATCAGCGGAGTACTGGTCCTGAGAGAGAACACACAGCACAGTGAGCAGCGGCACCCTCCACACACTCCACCATGACACCATACAAACCACACACTGCTGCTCAATGCATTGGCACAGTTACTGCAACTACCAGCGCCAGCCAGCATTCACCGCATATAGTCGTCGTCATCATCATCATCATCGACTAGAATTTAAGTATCTGAAGATACATTCTCTGCATGTGCTATTACTTTATGCATGATATATTACTGGCCATGTAGTATTGTATTGCATGATAGAAGGCAGGTTAATATCAGTGAATATCAGGAGTCATGTGCATCAGTAATAGTATGTAAAATTAGGTAGGTTAGCAGCTGTAGTATAATAGCAGGTATGTTCATGTTCATGATAGTATGAAAGATACTGTAAGTATACACCAATCAGCCATAACATTATGAGCACTGACAGGTGAAGTGAATAACACTGATAATCTCATTATCATGGCACCTGTCATTTGGTGGGATATATTAGGCAGCAAGTCAACATTTTGTCCTCAAAGTTGATGTGTTAGACGCAGGAAAAATAGGCAAGTGTAAGGATCTGAGCGACTTTGACAAGGGCCAAATTGTGATGGCTAGACGACTGGATCAGAGCATCTCCAAAACTGCAGCTCTTGTGGGGTGTTCCCGGTCTGCAGTGGTCAGTACCTATCAAAAGTGGTCCAAGGAAGGAAAAGCGGTGAACCGGCGACAGGGTCATGGGCGGCCAAGGCTCATTGATGCACGTGAAGAGCGAAGGCTGGACCGTGTGGTCCGATCCAACAGACGAGCTACTGTAGCTCAAATTGCTGAAAAAGTGAATGCTGGTTCTGATAGAAAGGTGTCAGAACACACAGTGCATCGCAGTTTGTTGCGTATGGGGCTGCGTAGCCACAGACCAGTCAGGGTGCCCATGCTGACCCCTGTCCACTGCCGAAAGCGCCTACAATGGGCACGTCAGCATCAGAATTGGACCACAGAGCAATGGAAGAAGGTGGCCTGGTCTGATGAATCATGAGTTCAAGGTGTTGACTTGTCAAGGTGTTGACTTGGCCTATAAATTTCCCAGATCTCAATCCAATCGAGCATCTGTGGGATGTGCTGGACAAACAAGTCCGATCCATGGAGGCCCCACCTCGCAACTTACAGGACTTAAAGGATCTGCTGCTAACGTCTTGGTGCCAGATACCACAGCACACCTTCAGAGGTCTCGTGGAGTCCATGCCTCGACAGGTCAGGGCTGTTTTGGTGGCAAAAGGTGGACCTACACAATATTAGGCAGGTGGTCATAATGTTATGGCTGATCTGTGTATGTAAGTATTATTATTAGTAATAATATGTAATATGTTAATAATATATGATCATATGATCTAAATAACCCCTAGATTAATTAAGCTGTTTTAACATCATAACCCCCTTATTAGATGCAAATACGAGCCCAAAAAAGAAAAATGTAGTACAAATGTGGTAATATCATGGCAAAATATGGTATGGTACAGTATACACAATAAACACATACACACTGACCAGTGGTGCGGGTGTAACATAATGAAAGTTAGGTATTCCATATCGCGCAAATGACTGTACCACTACAATCGCCCCCCCATCTCCTTCAACACGCCATTGCCCTCTACACTTTAATGAAAACTGACTGATATACATTAATGACTGATACACTTAAACATTGCAGCCTACATACACTGCTATTACTAAACTACATACAGTATTATTACCGCTTCTGAGCAATAGATACATAATTTACACAGCACAGACACTCAGACAGGTGTTTTTTTACCTTCCCACATTCCTCTCCTTCAAGCAATGTGTTACTTCACCACCTTTCACAGGAAAGAGGCTTTGTTTTGGGAGGGAGAATTGGAAGTTCAAAATTAGGAACTAGTGATAAATGCTCTGCCTTTTGCATTCTCAGGAACAGTAGGCATTTTGATTGGTTCTAATCCAAAGAGTGATTCAGGGCAGCTTATAAACACCAAAACAGTATCATACAAGAACAAAAAAGTGTCAAGCCTGACCAGAGAATGTCAGGGTCAGAGAAAAATGGTCAGAAAAGCCCCTGTGACACGCCATTGCCCTCTACCGCACCAATCAATGACTGACTGATACACATGAATGACTGACACACTCATACACCATAGCCTACAAACACTATTACTAAACTACATACTGTAAAGTTACCAGTGGGATATATATACATCATTTAAAAATGTAGCACTGACACTAACCTACCAGCTATTATCTCTATTGATCCCTTATATTTTGGGTCTGGATTTAAACTGCCCATTAAATCGCATGTTGCTGGTTCATAGCCCCATAGAAAGTGGAGACCCACAGCTTTCATTTGCTGAATCTTATAGCTCTCTCTTCCATTCATGTCTTACAATAAGAAGAACATAAGAAGTTTACAATCGAAATGAGGCCATTCAACTCATTGTGCTCGTTTGGTGTCCATTAATAACTAAGTGATCCAAGGATTCTATCCAGTCCATTTTTAAATGTTCCCACATTTTCAGCTTTAACCACATCACTGGGGAGTTTGTTCCAGATTGTGACAACTCTCTGTGTGAAGAAGTGTCTCCTGTTTTCTGTCTTGATTGCCTTGAAGCCCAATTTCCATTTGTGTCTCTGGAAAAGCTCCTCTGGTTTGATGTGGTCGATGCCTTTCTTGATTTTGAAGACTTGGATCAAGTCCCCACGTAGTCTCCTCTGTTCCAGGGTGAAAAGGTTCAGTTCCTCAGTCTCTCAGTAGGACATTCCCTTCAGAACTGGAATAAGTCTGGTTGCTCTCCTCTGAACTGCCTCTAGAGCCCTGTGTGGAGCCCAGAACTGTACATAGTATCCAGGATGAGGTCTAACTAGCGCATTGTACAGTCTGAACATCACTGCCCTTGTTCTCAATTCTACACTTTTGACAATATACCCTAACACTCTGTTTGCCTTTTTTATTGCTTCCCCACATTGATAGAGAAAGTGAGGAGTCCACATAGACTCCTAGGTCTTTCTCATGCGTCACTTCATCTAGTTCTATTCCTCCCATAGTGTAATTATAGTGGACATTTTTGTTACCTGCATGAATTACCTTGCACTTGTCCACATTGAATTTCATTTGCCAGGTGTCGCCCACAACTGAATATTATCTAAGTCCCTCTGAATTAGCCTATGCTGCCAAGATTGTATCTGCTGAGCCACCTATTTTAGTATCATCTGCAAATTTGACAAGTTTGCTAACTATCCCAGAGTCCAGATCATTAATATAGATTAGAAACAGCAAAGGCCCTAGTACTGATCCCTGTGGAACTCCACTAACAACCTCACTCCAGTTAGAAGCGACTCCTTTAATCGACACCCTCTGTTTCCTATACATCAACCAGTTCATAATCCATCTACTTACATGACCCTGAATGCCTACAGCTTCCAATTTGAGGAACAATCTTTGGTGTGGAACCTTATCAAAAGCTTTTTGGAAATCTAAGTATATCATATCATATGCTTTCACGTGATCTACAGCTGCAGTTGCATGTTCAAAAAATTCGAATAAATTAGTAAGACATGATCTGCCTCATCTAAACCCATGTTGACTGTCTCCAAGAATATGATTTCATTTGATGCTCCTCTATTTTCTGTCTAATCATTTTTTCCAACATTTTACAAGTGATGCAGGAGAGACTGATTGGTCTGTAATTTCCTGGCTCAGTTTTGTCTCCTTTTTGTGGATTGGTGTGACATTTGCTGTCTTCCAGTCAGTTGGCACATCCCCTGCTCTAAGTGTCATTTGGAATAGTTTAGTTAATGACCTATACATAATTTCCCTAATTTCTTTAAGTACTGTTGGAAATATCCCATCTGGCCCAGGTGATTTGTTGGTTTTTAATTCTGCTAGTCCCTTTAGTACCTCATTTATACTGATCTCTCTTAGGATTTGAGTGGACTGGTTGTTAACCTGTGGCATGTTATCTGTCTTTTCTTTTGTAAAAACCTCTGTGAAATACTAATATAGAACATCTTGTTACTTTTCCAGGATACTTCAATTTTTGCCCCCAATCATGTATCATATCATGGTTATATGTATACATTTTAAAATAAACATTTGCAATCATTAATATTATATGTTCACCAACGATTCATTCAAAGAATTACATTTGTTTACAATAACAATAACAACAACAACAACAACAACAATAATAATAATAATAATAATAATAATAATAATAATAATAATAATAATAATAATAATAATAATAATAATAGTGACCTTGATGATCTCCAGTTTCTTCCAGGCATCCTCTACCTCCTCCTTCAGCCCCTCCTGACGTGCTTGAGCAGAGCTACCCTGAGACTGACTGAACACAGAGAGAGACACTGAACTAAGAGAGAGACACTGAGCACAGAGAGACACTGACTGAACACAAAGAGAAACACTGACTGAACACAGAGAGAGACACTGAATACAGAGACTGACTGAACACAGAGAAAGTCTGAACACAGAGAGAGAGACTGATTGAACACAGACACTTAACACAGAGAGTCTGTACACAGGGAGAGACTGACTGACAACTGATAGAGATTGACTGAACACACAGATTGAGCACAGAGGGAGAGAGGGGAGAGAGACACTGAGACAGAGGGACACTGACCGATTGCGAGCACTGGTCCAGTCAGTGGTCAGCTTGGCGAATTGCTTCTTGTTCCGCAGGATAGCTGGCAAGTCCTCCTACACAACACAACACCAGAATCCAAATTACTGCACAACAATGCCACCACAGACACAATAACAGTTAAACACACACATGCACAGTGACACAAACACACACATATATGCACAGAGACACACACACAGTGATACACAGAAACTCTCACCTCACTGAGCTTGTTGAGGGGCTCCAGCACTTCCTTCTCCAGCTGCAGTTCAAAGTCTGCCAGCGTCCTTGCCAGGGAGTTCTCAATGAAGCAGCACATCTCCAGCACTCTCCTGAGAGACAGGGAGAGACACACAGAGAGGTCATGTACTGTAGAGAGTATTTCACTCGGTCAGCCAGTGAGTGTAACAGTCAATCAGTCTGTCCGTCTGTCTGTCTGTGCATCCTGAGGGTCTCTCACCTGATGCTGGAGTCGCCATCAAAATCCTTAAAGCTCTCGGCCATACTGACAGACAGCATCATCAGAGGGAGCTTCTTCTACAGGGAGAGGGAGAAAGTGATTAACAAGCAGGACATAATATTAGAAGTGACACCCCCTCTAGTGGTGACAGTGGGTGACACACACAACCAGCCTTTAGCCAAAGAGGAAGTCTCACATTGATGACTTCAGTACTTGGCTGGTTTACTTATATGTTGGTTGAAATCAGTTCTCAGTTTCTATGCCATCTTGGGTTAAAGGCAGAAAGTCAAAGAGACAGAGAAACAGAGAGACAAGCAGCTCTACAGACCAGGGGCGTAGGTTTTGTTTCAGAATTAGCAGGGACTTGGCCCCTATGCCTATAGTGAGGTATACAGTATTGGGGGGTCGGGGTTTAACGTACTCTCAACACTCACTGAACTTATGCCTATGCTACAGACAGACAGACAGACAGACAGACAGACAGATGAGTGCGTTACCATGCGTTTCTCAGTGTCCAATCCCTGTTGGCTCTGCAGGCAACCAGTCAGCTTCTTGTAAATAATCTGGGAGGCCTTCCGGGCTGGCTCCACCCTCTGCTCCACCTGCAGCCAATCAATACATCATTTTAGATGCCATAGTTAATGTATTGTTTTGCCTGTTGTTGATAGACTTTATTGTACTGTATTGCATTGCTTTGTAATACTGAATCATTGTTTCATGTTTTACATGACACAGTAGTGTAGTTCAATGCACAGTATACTGCAGTGTAGTGTAGTGCATTCCTCATGTTTTTGTTTTGTTTGCTAAATGAATTACATTTCCTTCTTCATTCACCACAGACCAAGATTTTGGCTTATTTAATTAATTACAGTAATACAAAATGTCACTCACAAGCACCAGGTCTTCAGCAAGCAGGTCCGTTGCATCTTGTGCCCTACAATGAGAAAGAGAGTGAGAGAAAGAGAAATTCATGTTTCAATCTATTAAAAAAGCAAGTTTGTCCTTCATCTGTTCTATTGTATTCTATTGAGCTATGCTGGACTATATTGTATTGCACTGTACTATATTGTAACCATCTATACTGTATTATACTATACTGTACTGTAAGTTATTACATTGTTCCCTACTGTAATGTGCTGCACTGTACTGTATTATATTGTACTGTAGACTTGCATTGTATTGTGATGTATTGTATTCCATTATACTATATTGTGCTCTGCTTTATCATATGGTGCAGTGTTGTGCTGTGCTGTGCTGTGTTGTGCTATATTGACATCAGAGTTTTATCTGTCTCTGCAGCTGAATAACAGTTCCTAATATTAGCAAGGTCTGCCGTGAAAGGGTGAGGAGGAGGAAGTGAGCAAAACACTACTGCCTAACTGTTCCTTCCCCCCACACACACTGACACTGACACAACATACTGACACTGACACACACCTCGACACACACACTTACACACTAACACACACAGACCTACACAGCTGCCTGCCTGCTCCCCCGACACACACTGACACACAGAGACACACTGTGAGATACACTGTGATGTCAGACTGTACTGAACTGTTTCATATTGAGTGCTATATACTTCATAATGTACGGCTTGGTTATTCATGGTAACGTATTGCTGTGTATTTGACCATATTATATATGAAGTACTGCATTGTCCATTATTGCAGCGTGCACTGTGCCACACTGCACTTCGGCATGTTTCTGTGATGGTTTTGGTGGAGTGGAGATGTGAGGTGAGGTCAGGTTGCTGCTGCTGTGCAAAACAGAAACACTTCACAGACTTGTGCCCAGACAGGAACTCAGTTTACATAAGGTAGGGCTGTAGGGACAGGACCCAGACCTGTGTTGCAACACACTGCCATAGACACTGTTACAGACAGAGTGACACATTGTACCACACTGCCATAGACACTGTTACAGATAGAGTGACACACTGTACCACACTGCCATAGACACTGTTACAGATAGAGTGACACACTGTACCACACTGCCATAGACACTGTTACAGATAGAGTGACACACTGTACCACACTGCCATAGACACTGATACAGATAGAGTGACACACTGTACCACACTGCCATAGACACTGTTACAGATAGAGTGACACACTACCACACTGCCATAGACACTGTTACAGATAGAGTGACACACTGTACCACACTGCCATAGACACTGTTACAGACAGAGTGACACACTGTACCACACTGCCATAGACACTGTTACAGATAGAGTGACACACTGTACCACACTGCCATAGACACTGATACAGATAGAGTGACACTCTGCACCACTCTGACACTGACACAGACAGAAAGTTAAGGCTGCGACCACATCACCACAAGTCTAATTACAGCGCTGACAATAGTAGCAAATGCAATTTACAGAGCACTGCCCCAAACCATATTGACTATTACAGCACAGACAAGTACCAACACCATGCTAACAGTAAATGTATCTGTCCTATAAAGACCATGCTGTGATGTGTGGTTTATCACTGCATTAGCCCATTGTATGTAGCTGTAGATATCACATGCCTGTGATTTATCATAAAATACAGGCAAAATGTAACTTAAAATATTATAATCTTGTATACAGTGCATGTGTATATTATATACACAGTATATGTAACTTCAAGATTTTAATAGAAATTATAATATAGGCTTTATGCTGTGCTGGCATTAAGATATGTGCTTGTATGTAAAACAGCTTTGTTTCACCTGCACAGTTACTGTTAGTTTAACAGATCTGAGCATCAGCTAAGACTTGCATGTCACTTTGCTAGCAGATCATAACAATAATTATTATTATAGCACAGGTCTGGGTCCTGTCCCTACAGCCTCGCACAGTATGTAAACAGAGTTGCTGTCAGACAGAGTGCTGGGCACGGGTGTGTGTGAAGTAGGAGGGCCTTTGTCTCTATTACGCATGTGTGTGTATGTGTGTTACTGCTGTGAACTCTCTGTGTGGGTGCGTCTGGCTGAAACTCAGGTCGCCACTTCTGTTTTGCAGAGCAGCAGTAACCTGACCTCACCTCACACCCCCACCCCACCGAAACCATCGCTGAAACACGCCTAAATATCCCTATGCATCGCACTGCAGAGTGGCACAGTGCACTCTGCAATACAAGACCATGCCACTGCGCTGTATATGGCATGTTCTGTTTTTGTCCACACTGTAATAGTCAGCGTGGATATGGCACTGCTCTGTAAATGGCATTCACTATGATTGTCTGTGCTGTATTTGGACGTGTGGTGATGTCGTTGGGGTTTTTGTTTTTGCTGCACTGTTATGTGATATCCTGACACTGATAGCTAGACTGACACACTGACACACTGCACCACACTGCCATAGACACGGATACAGTTAGACTGATACACTGCATAACACTCTGAATGACTGCCTGACCGACTGACTCTCTGGGATGCTGCATATGAAAAAGACTGAGATCCAAGAGAGTTAGCAAACAAACAAACAAACACATAAATAAATAAATAAATAAATAAATAAATAAATACATAAATAGCATTCCTTTGTGCTGCAGCAGAAGTTCCTCGATCCAGTTATTAGTGGCGTGGGGACCAAATTAGAATAAACTTCCACTTCACGTTCTCTGACTTGTTATTATAATTTTCGTAAATGCACCACAAGAAAAAAAATAGCATGGTTCCTGAAAAATGAAAGACAAATTGATCGCGTGTTCCTATTGGGTCACCACAGACCCTGAGAAAATTCTTTCATTTACATGAAACATCAATTTTTATTTTTCCTATCATATTAGACAGCAAACTGGCTATCTCTGTTGGTATCTATGAGGTTAATTTATGTGAAACCGTCAGACCCAATCTCTGTTTTCTCTTCCTAACTTTGTTTTACAGGTTATTGTTCTATAATTTCCACAATATTGTACAGTGGCTCTCAAAAGCATTCACCTTCTTGGACTTTTCCAAATTTCATTGTGTTACAACATGAAATCAGAATGGATTAATCAGGAGTTTTTGCCACTGATCGACACAAAACATTTCCATAATGACAAAGTGAAAAATATAATCTGGAAATTGTTCTAAATGAATTTCAAATACAAACCAGAACAAAATTGAATGCATAAGTAATCACCCTCTTCAGTCAATATTTGGTAGAGGCACCTTTGGCAGCAATGAGTCTCTGTGGATAAGTCTCTACCAGCTTTGCACATCTAGACACAGCAATTTTTGCCCATTCTTCTTTGCAAAATTGCTCAAGCTCCATCAAGTTGGATTGGAACCTGTGAACAGCAATTTTCAACTCTTTCCATAATTGGATTGAGGTCCGGGCTTTGACTGTGCCACTCCAGGACATTGACCTTTTTGTTTTTAAGCCACTCCAGTGTGGCCTTGCCTGTATGTTTGGGGTCATTGTCCTGCTGGAAGATGTCCCAGGTCTATTGCAGACTTCCAGGATTTCTCTGTACTTTGCTGCATCCATTTGGCCTGTATCTTTACAAGGTTTCCAGGCTCTGATGCAGAGAAGCATCCCCATAGCATGATGCTGCCACCACCATGCTTCACAGTAGGGATGGTGTTCTCAGGATGATGTGCATTGTTAGGCTTGTGCCAAACGTATTGCTTAGCATTGAGGCCACAGATCTCTATTTTGGTCTCATCAGACCATAGAATCTTCCTTCATGCCTTCTGGAAAACTCTAGCCCAGATTTTATGTGATTTTTTTTCTTTCCCATAAAGGCCACGTTTGTGAAGCACCTGGCCTATTGTTGCAGTATGCACGGTATCTCTCAGCTCAGCCATGGAAGACTGTAACTCCTTTAGAGTTGCCATAGGCCTCTTGGTGGCCTCATTGACTAGTGCCCTTCTTGCCTGGATACTCAGTTTTTGAGGACGGCCTGATCAAGGCAGATGGTTGTACCATATTCTCTCAATTTATTAATAATGGCCTTTACTGTGCATCGGGGGATATTCAATGCCTTGGAAATGTTCTTATATCTTACCCCTGATTGGTGCTTTTGAATAACCTTATTCTGGATTTGCATTGAATGTTCCTTCGTCTTCATGATGTAATTTTTGTTAGGAATTTTACTAACCAACTGTGGGACCTCCCAGAGACAGGTGTATTTACCCTGAAATCAAGTGACACACCTTAATTGTACAGAGGTGGACTCCATTCAATTACGTGACTTTTAAAGACAATTGGTTTCACCAAAGCTCAATCAGGTGTGTCATAGCAAAGGTGGTGATTACTTATGCATTTAATTATTTTCTGTGTTGTTTTTGTAATTCATTTCGAACAATTTGCAGATTACCTTTTTAACTTTTAAATAATGGACATTTTCTGTGTTGATCAGTGGCAAAACCTCCTGATTAAATCCATTCTGATTTCATGTTGTAACACAATGAAATGTGGAAAGGTGCAAGGGGGTGAATACTTTTGAGAGCCACTATATGCGTATGCAACATTATTATTATTATTATTATTATTATTATTATTATTATTATTATTATTATTATTATTATTATTAGTCTATATAGGCCTACCATCCAAAATAACAGATTATACATTTGGATAATGCCACCAGACAAACACAGACATTGACTGACAGACAGACACTGAAAAACGGAACAATAGCTAGACATAATATCACAGACACAGACACACACATTGCCTGGGAAATTATGGTTTTGGGTTTGCAAAATCTATTAAATGGTAATATTGTGTATGGTGGAAAAAATATATATAATCAAATACACTCACCTAAAGGATTATTAGGAACAGGAACACCATACTAATACTGTGTTTGACCCCCTTTCGCCTTCAGAACTGCCTTAATTCTACGTGGCATTGATTCAACAAGGTGCTGAAAGCATTCTTTAGAAATGTTGGCCCATATTGATAGGATAGCATCTTGCAGTTGATGGAGATTTGTGGGATGCACATCCAGGGCACGAAGCTGGTATATATGTATATATATATATATATATATATACATATATACCAGATACGGTAACATCACTGTATGTAGTTCAGTAACAGCAGTTTATGTAGGCTACAGTGTAGGCTGCCATTAATGTGTATCAGTCAGTCATTCGATAAAGTGTTGAAGAGGGCAATGGCATGTTGTAGGGGACGAGAGTACAGCCTTAGGCCTGTAAAGTTTACCTGACATACTTATTATGTTACAACACCACCACTGCTCTGTGTGTATCCACAGTTTATTATGCTACACCACACTACACTTTACCAAATCATATCATGTTTTATACTGTAGTTTACCATGGTTTTAGTCAGTGTATGAGTCAGTTAGTCAGTCACAAAATTATCATAGTAATTTGACCCAGTGACCCCTTTGCCGCACAGACTTTACCTGAGGATCCCCACCCACTGAAGGATGATTGGGGGGGTGATGGTAAAAACTTGCGGAAGTGGGGGGCGGGGGTGGTTTGCTGCGGACCCCAGTTTGAGAACCTCTGTCATAAACGAAAATGTTGCTTGAGGTTTTATAGCCGATATTAAACTATTTGAAATTCTAATTGCCTTCACAACACTTCTAACTCAAATACTTTGGAATCCTAGGTAGGCTACTTCTACTACCCTACTGTACGGAAGTTCTTTTCCTTGTTTCAATTGGGTTCAAAGAGATGACATCACATTACGTCGTTTCTGAGAATCTACAGAGACACAGCGCTGGACACAGGTCACACATCCTGAGACACAGAGACACACAGGACACCCATCCTGAGACACAGAGACACACAAGACACCCATCCTGAGACACAGAGACGCACAGGTCACCCATCCTGAGACACAGAGACGCACAGGTCACCCATCCTGAGACACAGTGCTGGACACAGGTCACCCATCCTGAGACACTACAGAGACGCAAAATACACAATTTTATATTAAATCCCCACTAGCTTCAGTTTTAGAGCATTAGAAAGTTAGAAAGTATTAAACATACAATTAAATATACAGTGAAGGAAAAAAGTATTTGATCCCCTGCTGATTTTGTACGTTTGCCCACTGACAAAGAAATGATCAGTCTATAATTTTAATGGTAGGTGTATTTTAACAGTGAGAGACAGAATAACAACAAAAAAATCCAGAAAAACGCATTTCAAAAAAGTTATAAATTGATTTGCATGTTAATGAGTGAAATAAGTATTTGTTCCCCTATCAATCAGCAAGATTTCTGGCTCCCAGGTGTCTTTTATACAGGTAACGAGCTGAGATTAGGAGCACTCTCTTAAAGGGACTCTCCTAATCTCAGCTCGTTACCTGTATAAAAGACACCTGTCCACAGAAGCAATCAATCAGATTCCAAACTCTCCACCATGGCCAAGACCAAAGAGCTGTCCAAGGATGTCAGGGACAAGATTGTAGACCTACACAAGGCTGGAATGGGCTACAAGACCATCGCCAAGCAGCTTGGTGAGAAGGTGACAACAGTTGGTGCAATTATTCGCGAATGGAAGAAACACAAAATAACTGTCAGTCTCCCTCGGTCTGGGTTTCCATGCAAGATCTCACCTCGTGGAGTTTCAATGATCATGAGAACGGTGAGGAATCAGCCCAGAACTACACGGGAGGATCTTGTTAATGATCTCAAGGCAGCTGGGACCATAGTCACCAAGAAAACAATTGGTAACACTACGCTGTGAAGGACTGAAATCCTGCAGCGCCCGCAAGGTCCCCCTGCTCAAGAAAGCACATGTACAGGCCCGTCTGAAGTTTGCCAATGAACATCTGAATGATTCAGAGGAGAACTGGGTGAAAGTGTTGTGGTCAGATGAGACCAAAATCAAGCTCTTTGGCATCAACTCAACTCGCCATGTTTGGAGGAGGAGGAATGACCCCAAGAACACCATCCCCACCGTCAAGCATGGAGGTGGAAACATTATGTTTTGGGGGTGTTCTTCTGCTAAGGGGACAGGACAACTGCACCGCATCAAAGGGACGATGGACGTGTACCGTCAAATCTTGGGTGAGAACCTCCTTCCCTCAGCCAGGGCATTGAAAATGGGTCGTGGATGGGTATTCCAGCATGACAATGACCCAAAACACACAGCCAAGGCAACAAAGGAGTGGCTCAAGAAGAAGCACATTAAGGTCCTGGAGTGGCCTAGCCAGTCTCCAGACCTTAATCCCATATAAAATCTGTGGAGGGAGCTGAAGGTTCGAGTTGCCAAACGTCAGCCTCGAAACCTTAATGACTTGGAGAGGATCTGCAAAGAGGAGTGGGACAAAATCCCTCCTGAGATGTGTGCAAACCTGGTGGCCAACTACAAGAAACGTCTGACCTCTGTGATTGCCAACAAGGGTTTTGCCACCAAGTACTAAGTCGAAGGGGTCAAATACTTATTTCCCTCATTAACATGCAAATCAATGTATAACTTTTTTGAAATGCGTTTTTCTGGATTTTTTTGTTGTTATTCTGTCTCTCACTGTTAAAATACACCTACCAATAAAATTATAGACTGATCATTTATTTGTCTGTGGGCAAACGTACAAAATCAGCAGGGGATCAAATACTTTTTTCCCTCTCTGTAAGGGATGTATCCTTACCCTACATCAGATGATCACCTACATACTGAAGTATCACCGCTTCTGACATGAAAGCACATTTACATTTACTAATTTACACAGTAGCACAGTCACAAACCTACATGCTGTTAAACTACCACTCCACTATTGCATAATGAGGCATAAAGCGCCTCCTAACCCAAACACTATTAGTTGTGAATAACCTACACTATGCCATAACAATGCTACAATGCAGAAAGTACTCTCATGTGCAGATACTGTAATGCCATGTTCTCACTTCATGTCCTGATGCTCCCACAGACACAGATGCTCACACACACTTTTAAATCTAGGGCAGAGAGCCTTGCATTTGTAATGTCTGTGTATAAATGTTGTGGTGATGGTTGCAATGCTTATTAATAAAAAGCTGCTTTACACCCACACACACTAAACACAAACTGCACACACACATGGACACGCACAGGTGCAGCAGTGTGCGTTCACCAAAGTGTGACGCCTGAGCCGAGCACCAGCTTCAGTTATCAGGTGTCACCCACGCACTGGGGCAAAATGGCACACATTTCCACTGATAAGACTGCTGGACGCACAGGGGACATGTGCTGAACCTCCACATTGCCTCCATAATGGTTACTGTCAGTGTGAAAAGCATTAGCCCTATAGGGACTGTGAGCAGTACAGCCCAACAGCCCAGTCAGTCAATGACTCTACAGCAGTCCAGTCCAGTCTATGACTCTGCAGCAGTCCAGTCCAGTCCAGTCGGTGACTCTGCAGCAGTCCAGTCCAGTCCAGTCAGTCAGTCAGTCAGTCATCTTAAACCACTAACAGGTTCAGACTCATTTAAAGAAAAAACAAATAAAACAGATTGGAATCAGACAGGACAGGACTGGATCGCCTTCCTGAGCCTCAACCCATCACGGGGCAGATGGCCGACTGACCCAATAACCAGACCCTTCTAGCGAGGACCTCGGCATCGAGCTGCAGGCTGCACACTCAATCCGAAAGTGCGTCGGGGGCTGACAGAACCGAGACAACAAAGGGCCGATTGAGGAAACTGGTATTCTTAATATGAGCAGCAGAGTGACGGGCTCGGGGGGGAAACTTTAACTGCCTGCAGAGTCTTGAAAACACTGGAGTAGGATAGGGGATATGGGGCAAGAGAGCTTAACAAATACCCCAATACTACCACACACCCCATCCCTCCCCTGACAACAGTACAACAAAACAAGCTGTTCAAATACTATCTATAAATAAAACAGTAATAATCTTAAGGAAAGGATACTTACTTCCCCGCACTGCCAATCATCCGATTCAGCTGCTTCAACATGGCTGCATTAAAGAGCACTTCTCTGTGTCTGTACCCCTCTCACTCGCCTCTCTCTCGCTCCTCTTCTTGATCACAAATGCGATTGAAAGCAAGTATCCAAAGACCGATGAGATGGGGGGGGTGGGGAGGGGAGGGTTGGGGGGGAATGTGTTATAGTTGGTAGAGACGGGCAAATTTAAAATGAAAAGTTGTACTTATTTATTTCTTTTTAAAAGTTAAGCACTGGCTGTGTGGAGCAGTGAGGGTGAGACGGCCGGCTGTCGATCGCTCTGCAGTTTTAGTTCTGCTTTCACAAACGGTAGCTCTGGCTTGATGCAGCTGACACACACAGAAACACACACACACACACACACACACACACACGAACACACAAACACACACAGAATATCTGTCAGTTTGCAAGAAAAAACAAAAAACAAAGGGGGAAGTGACTTTTCCACAGTGAACAGGAAGAGCAATTAATGAGATCACAGCACAGCGCAGTTCAGCATAGACACAGGACTGCGCAGTACTGCATGAGATTTGACTGTAGCTGCAAGACCAGCAGCACAGAGTGGAATTCAGTTAATCTGTGTAGCTGAAAGACACAATAGAGCACAGCATAGTACAGCACAGCACAGCACAGAACCCAGCAACACTACACTACTTAATGGAAAATCTAATTTAATAGTGATGTTTGATACTGAAGGTTTACTTCAAAAAAAGATAAAAACAGGTCAGTGGAGAGAGAAAATGGTCTAGTCTCCTCTCCCGCTTCTCTTGTTCTCCTCTTCTTCATCCTTTCTCTTGGCCACAAACAAAAAGACAATAAGAATGAGTCAGAAAACCCGCTAGAAAGAAAGAAAGGAAGAGAGAGAGAGAGAGAGAGAGAGAGAGAGAGAGAGAGAAACCTCAAACCACAACACACTAAGTCCAAAATGGTGGTATAGGGGGTGGGGGGCAGGAAGGTGAGGCAGACTGAGGGGGGGGGGTGGGCTGTACCACAACCTTTTGGTACAGAGATCAGCTCAGAAAAATAACAAACCTTGACAAAAATAAAAATGGTGCTTTTGCCTCCTAATAAGGCAGACAACTCAGTTTCAGGACCACACCTCCTCCAACCCTGTCTGAAGTCAGTCACTAATTAAGAAAGACACAAACACTAAGCAGTTACAGCAGGGAATGTGTCTTAAAGGAAACCAATTTCACTCATAGATCAGAGGGAAGAAATTCGAGGGGAGAGAGAGAGAGAAAAAGAAAGGAAGAAGAGAGTGAGGAAGAAAGAGAGAAAGAGATAGATCCCTATCCAGAAGAGAGCAGTGAAGTTCTGGGCCCACCTAAAGCAGGTGGACCCCCAGTCCTACCACCACAAAGCAGTGAGCAACCATCTCTTCCCCTGGGCCAGTTGTCTCCCAACCCAAAGCTGCACGGACACTGGAGAGGTCCACAGCCAGGTCTCCACAACAACCAGAACAATAGACCTTCACCTAAAGGAGACAAACAGGGTCTGTATCATGGACGACGATGAGAAATGTAGCAGCTTCTTCTTCAAGAAGATGAAGGAGAAGCAGCCTACAATGTCCTCCATGATCGACTCCTCAGGGCAGGAGGTGGAGGGCAGAGAGGGTGTTGTGACAGTGGTGCGGGACTTCCACAGGGAGTTGTACAATCAGAAGGTGGTGGATCAAAATCTGATCCATCACTTTCTGTCCCTGTTGGAGTCCCGCAAGGAGGAGGAGGAGGAGGAGGAGGAGGACCCAGAGATCATCACCACTGAACTCTCACAGGTGACAAAATGTCTTAACTCTGGAAGGACACCTGGTCCCAACTGAATTCTATATGATCTTTTGGGAGGTGCTTAAAGAAGATCTGGCACAGGTCTTACGGTTGACATACAGAGAGGGTGGACTGGCGCCTTCTATGGAGAAGAGTATTCTTACTTTTCTCAATAAGAAGGGAGATCCAAAGGATCTAAAGAACTGGTGGCCGGTCAGCCTCCTGTGCACTGACTACAAGAGGAGATGGGTCAAGATAATTTACAGCAGACTAAGCAGCAGTGTCCTCGTGAACTGCCACCTGACCGAACCATTCCTGGTCAGGTCGGGGGCTCGACAGGGTTGTCCCCTGTTGGCCCTGCTGTACATCCTCTATCTGGAGCTGTTCATGCAGGTGATCTGCCAGGACGACCGGTTGATAGGTTTCCATCTCCTGGGCACCAGCGGAGAGCAACTGAAAGCCCTGGCCTATATGGAATTTGTGGCTGTGGTCTGCACGGACGCGCCGTCCGTGGCCAGGGTGGAAGAACTGGTGGACGGCTTCTGCAGAGCGATGGGGGCTGCTGTAAATAAGGCCAAGAGCGAGGTCTACCTCTCTCAGGCATGGCCTGTCGGCCGGTGCACGCCGACCGTGTTCCCTGTAAAGCCGGCCATCAAGGTTCTGGGGATCACGATCGATGGGACCAACATGGGCACCCAGAGCTGGGAGGAAGCTTTATCTAAAGTGCAAAGGAAAATCTATGGCTGGAGCACAAGGACCTTGACAATGACTGGTAAGGTCCTGGTCATAAAGGCCATCCTATTCCCTATTCTTCTCTATGTAGGCATGATATTTCCCCAGACCCAAGTAGGCCTCGACAAAGCCTCGCTGGTCTCCTGGGACTACAAGACCATCTGTAGTCAGATGAGATCTACCCAGGACACCAGCAGAATAGAAGATTTTCCTCCTGAAACCTGCAGACATATCTGGGCTAACGCTACGCACGTTTGCCTCACAAATACGCAGAAAGATGTCTCCTGGATGGCAGTGTCTCCCCACTTGAGTGTTCATGTATGGAAGGGGTTTAGCCCTGTTTGACACCTGCCCCTACAAGGGCTGCCTGAGAAAGGAGACAGAGGCTCCTATTTTTAGGGACTGCCCCTCCGCTTACAGGGTCTGGCCCGTGTTCTTTCCATTCCTCCACAGGTTTGCCGTACCTGCGCAGACGACCACCCAGCAAATCCTCTATGGACCAGAGGACTGACAACTATATCTCTGAGGTGCTGGTGGCGTGTCGTCTGCGCGATGATACAGGCCCTGTGGGAGGGATGGAACATCTGTCTGTTTAACAAGCAGGAGCTGGACCTGAAAGTCACCGCACAGATAGGCATGGTCCTAGTGAGAGATCATGTCAATCTGGAGATCCATCAGAGGAGCAAGGAGGAAGTCTTAAACAATTGGAAAATCCAAGATCTGGGGGAGCTCAGAATCCCATGATGGAGCCCAAGTCCAAGTGCTTTTATTCTTTTAAGAAATTATTACTTTTTAAAAGTATTTTTAAATAGTTTTTAATGTATTGTACGTTACATTTATATGATGGTTTTTGGTGATTTTGTCTTGTTGTTTTCTCTGGTGCATTGGCCATCCATTCTCTTTTAAATACATTAGATTGTTTTAATAGATTTTATTTTTTTGATTTGTCTAATGCATTTCCCGTATTATTTCAATGCACCAGATTGTTTTGTATTGAGTTGTTTTTCTTGTTATTTTTCACTTGTTTATTTTGCATTAATGTTTTAATGTACTGCACTTAATTAATGTTGAGTTCATTTTTCACTGTTTTGAATGATTTAATTTAGTATTTTAATGATTTTAGAAATGTTTTTCAGATTTTTTTTATCAAAGTATTACAATTTTGATTGCTTTTATTTTTTTGTAATGTAAAATACTAATTCAATAAAACAGTATAAAGGAGACAAACAATGAAAATTGATTGGAAAAAAATATACAAAATAATAGATTAACTTGTTATGTTATCAGACCCTAAATAGGAATATGAAATTTGCAGAATACCTAAAAAAAAGGCAAACAAGTAAAGTAAAGACTCAGTGACCACAGCCTGGCAATTGAATAGGGACAGTCTAAGGCACAGTGTGTGGACGGCCTGAGGGACAGTGTGAGGATGGCCAGCAGCCCAGCCACACAGGCCCTGCCACTGCTGCGGGGCAGGGAGGGGGACAGCCATAAAGCCAATATTAGTACTTCAGATGGAGGGGGGCAGTGTTACTGTTTCCTACCTTTCTCCTTCTTCTGGATTTTCTTTTTTTTATTACTATTATTTATTTAATATATATTACTTTATTTATTGAAACATACTTAATCACACTCATTGCTTGAAATTACTATCAATCTATTATCTATTATGTATACTCAGCAAAAAAAGAAATGTCCTCTCAAGAGGGATAGTATATCTCCAGTGTTGGCCTCTCTTCAATGGCTTCCTCTCAAATACAGAATTCAATATAAAATCCTATTGTTTGTTTCTAAAGGTCTGTATGGTTTGGATCCTCATTATATTGCGGATCTCCTCTCTCACCATCACACCTCTAGACCTCTTTGATCATCAAATAGTCTGCAGCTGACTGTTCCCAGGTCATGCCTAAAACTGAAGGGTGTCCATGCCTTCTCAATTGCAGCCCCATGACTCTGGAATAATTTACCTCTCTATATAAGGTGTTCTCCAACTTTTGATGGTTTTAAATCTCTTCTTAAAACTCATTTGTTTTCTGTAGCTTAATGGAAATATGCAAGTTTAGTGACAATCTTTTACTGTCATTGTGTCTTTCAAGTTTTCCTTGTGTTTTTGTTATTGTTGAAGTGTTGAATTTTGTACAGCATTTTGGCCAACTGCCGCTGTTTCTAAATGTGCTATATAAATAAAAGTGACTGACTAACTGACTGACTTTCAACTGCTTTTATTTTCAGCAAACTTAACATGTGTAAATATTTGTATGAACATAAAAAGATATAACAACTAAGACATAAACTGAACAAGTTTCACAGACGTGACTAACGGAAGTGGAATAATGTGTCCCTGAACAAAGGGGGGTCAAAATCAAAAGTAACAGTCAGTATCTGCTGTGGCCACCAGCTGCATTAAGTACTGCAGTGCATCTCCTCCTCATGGACTGCACCAGATGTGCCAGTTCTTGCTGTGAGATGTTACCCCACTCTTCCCCCAAGGCACTTGCAAGTTCTCTGACATTTCTGGGGGGAATGGTCCTAGCCCTCACCCTCCGATCCAACAGGTCCAAGACATGCTCAATGGGATTGAGATCCGGGGTCTTCGCTGGCCATGGCAGAGCACTGACCATTACTGTTTTGCAGGAAATCACGTCCAGCGAAGGTGGATTTGTGCCCATAGGTGACGTTGTTGCTGGTGATGTCTGGTAAGAACCTGCCTTACAACAGGCCTACAAGCCCTCAGTCCAGCCTCTCTCTGCTATTGCGGACAGTCTGAGCACTGATGGAAGGATTGTGCATTCCTGGTGTGACTCGGGCAGTTGTTGTTGCTGTCCTGTACCTGTCCCGCAGGTGTGATATTCGGACGTACCGATCCTGTGCAGGTGTTTTTACATGTGGTCTGCCACTGCGAGGAGGATCAGCTGTCCTTCCCGTGTCCCTATAGTGCTGTCTTAGGCGTCTCACAGTACAGACATTGCAATGTATTGCCCTGGCCACATCTGCAGTCCTCATGCCTCCTTGCAGCATGCCTAAGGCACGTTCACACAGATGAGCAGGGACCCTGGGCATCATTCTTTTGGTGTTTATCAGAGTCAGTAGAAAGGTCTCTTTAGTGTCCTAAGTTTTTATAACTGTGACCTTAATTGCCTAGCGTAAGCTGTTAGTGTGTTAATGACCGTTCCACAGGTGCATGTTCATTAATTGTTTATAGTTGATTGAAGCAGCATGGAAAACATTGTTTCAACCCTTTACAATAAAGATCTGTAAAGTTAATTTGGATTTTTACAAAATTAATCTTTAAAATAGTGTCCTGAAAAAGGGATGTTTCTTGCTTGCCGCATATAATTTGTATATTTACATATTTTTATTTATTTATTAATTTAGTTAGATAACTATCATTTTCATTTTGACTATAGATATATTTTCTTGTTTTTTAAAGTATTTTCAATGTGTATCATACATGCTTTAGCAATACTTATATAAACATGAGACAGAAAGGAGAGTAAGGCAGGAAGTGAATTTTGGGGAAGAAACTACTTGAGTGCATCGCACCTGTCCACACCTTTACTGATTCCTACAATAACCAGGGTCACTACAGTGAGAGGGGGAGATACACAAGACGCCATAGAAATGTGTATAGTAGTGCTGATAATGGTGCCAATTATCCTGAAATCAGTCAGGGCCTGTACTGCTGTAGCCCAGTGAGCGTTTCTGGTCCCCTCAATGAGTGAACGGCCGCAGCTCACCACGCTACGATCACACTGACCGCAGGGACAGTCCGTACACACGCACACACAAATCTCACTCTCACAGACTGGGGGGGGGGAGAGCAAGAGATTAAAATAGAGGAACCACCTGACACCACCACCCACACTCACACTGAAAAGCCTTCAGACAAACACAGGTTCACAAAACAATTCACTGTGATGCCAATACACATTCCAGGAACTCTACAGTGAACCGCATTTTAGTTGTACAGTTCTGTAACTTTGACATTGTTTTTAAATGTCCCTATTCAGTAAAAAGGGAAACACAGTTTGAGTTGAGTTGGGTAGAAAAATTGAGAAGACCGAAGAAAAACCTTACATCTTCATTTTCCTTACGGTGAAATCTGCCTGCACTGGTATCAGTTAGAAATCTAATCTAACCCATTTTCAGATCAGTGCTGCCACCCTGTGGACAAACCAGAGAAACCATTCACACACTCACCATACCGAAACATAACTGCAGAAGAAACAATAGTAAAAAACTGAGAAAGCCCACATTCACGAGTGGTAAAGAACCCAAACATTGAACAAGTAATTATTGTATTTTTTTTATTATCTTTTATACAAGAAATTCTTCCTGGGTTGAAAAGTAATTTATTTTCTTCTGAACTGGATTTTTCTTTTCCGATTTATTAACAACAATAATATTTAAATAAACTTTCAGTCCTGGAGAGAGTCCTTTACATGACATTAAAACAGGTGTGATGCAGTGTGGGTAGCGGTTGCTTATCCCCTAGTAAGCGTTCCCATCCCATGGCACACAGAGACATTGCTGCAGTGGACGCTCAGTACAGTACAATACGGACCAGCCACAGTGCCCTCCACTGTGGTAAACAGTCACCGGCAGGAATTTAAACTAAACCACCACCACATTCCTCCACATTCCTCCACCTTCTACCCAATTTTCACTGAGCTGTAAAGCACTGAAAACCACACCTGCCCAGTCCCACACTTGATGCTTCTGGTAGTTTTTAATGCAAACAGCAGCTTGCCTACATTTTTAATCAGGGTGGGGGAAGAGTGGTTTTAGTGCCAGCTCTTAAATTACGCTCTTTTAACTGGCCCAATTAAACAATTAACTGGATGATGGAGCACTTTACTTCTCCAGAACCCCAAACACTCCTGGGTGCAAAACAGTGTAATTTTATAAAGTAACACCTGTAAAAATAATTTTAAAAAGTGCACAGCACATCTGAAATAAGCCTGATTGAGGAGAGGGAAAAAAAAAAAAAAAAAAAAGATTTCATTGAATACTTGAGAGCTACTGCCAGAACAAAGACTAAACTAAACTAAGCCCGCCCCCTCAACCCCCCAGGACTGAAGCCTCTGCAGATGAAGACAAAACGGGGTGGGTGGAAGCTGTGGGTCGAGTTGTGAGTCTTGTTGAGTGCGTTTCATGTCCTTTACATTTTGAGTTACATTATACCTCATTCTTGTTAGTTCGGGGGGGTGGAGGAGGGATGACACAGATGCACCTCTGACACCCCCCACACCCCGGTCTACCAAAAATAAAAATAAACAGTAAACTTATTAAAATTAAAAATCAGAATTGAAGTCCAGCAGCAGTTATGGTAGCGGTGAGAGGAAGAGGAGTGGAAGAAGAGCAGGAGAGGGGAAAGCGGTGGTCAATCTGTCCCCCTATAGCTTCTGATGATAGGGACGCATCCCTCCTCCATCTCCACCTCCCCTCCTTTTCATCCCTCTTTCCTCCCTCACACACCCAGAGAGATGAGGAAGGTGGAAGTGAGCTCCAGACATGCCTGAGCCAACTCCCTTACCCCCCTGCCACCACTCCCACCCTCCTTCCCAGAAAACACCCACACCCTGAACCCTGGAGATGAGGGGGAGCACTAGCGCTTGTTCTTGGCTTCTGCCTCTTCTCTTGCTGAAACACAAAACACAAGAAAAAGAGGAGTGAGTAACTTTCAGAAGGGAGTGGAAGGGGTGTGGAGACAGACGGCCTCGCTGCCTCACCTTTCCGGAGGTCCTCCCTCTTGCGTGCCGCATCCTCCCTCTGCTTCTTGATGATGGCGAGCCGGGCGAGGTCAGCCCGTGCTTGCTCCGTCTTCCCCTCCAGATGCAGCTTCATGTAGCGCTCCTTTGCCCGCTGCTTCTCGATCTCTTCCCTGAGAGAGAGGAGGGTGAGGGGAGGAAGGGAGACGGGGTAACTTAACAGTGGAGAGAGAAAGTGTTGTGTGGTTGGTTCTGAGACAGGGTTTTATGGTGTTTAAGTGCTTCAGATTGGAGAAAGCACAAAATTGTAGGGGGCACGGAGATCAATATGGGGAAGACTGTGGGGAGACCGTGACCCCTCCAAGCTGTCAGTCTCCTTAGACCCTGCCTCGTCAGGGGCCGGGCTACACTTCGGTCGTCACGGAGACTCTGAGCCCAGTGCAAAGCATCGTGGGAGATGTAGTCAACTGCCACAGACTAAAACATTAGTGTCCATCCAAGTGGAAAAGGCTCCTAGTTCAAAAGGGAGAGACTTCACATGGTCTAACCCGCGACCCCGCACCTTTCCCGGCGGGACAGCTCTTTGGGGGCGGTGACGTCAACCTCTGCGACCTTCTTGCTCTTCTGGGTGACTCTGTTGGGGTTCTCGATCTCGATCAGCCCCTCCACTCCCTTCTTCTTATGCTGCTCGGAGAGAGAGTTACACAGGAATATGATCTTTTAATGTTTTGTGTATGCAAACATTTCATTTAGAATGAACAAATTAATATAAAATACTAAAGCAATTTAAAAGCAAGAATTGGGAGGCAAGGGAAGAGGAGAAAGCAGGGAAAGGAAGAAGTTTCAGGAACAGGCAAGTCTGGAATCAAGGACTCATCCCCCCATGTACAAAAGTGGAGATGCCTCTATAATTAAAGAGGCATCTATGTGATCAATAATCTAGGGAAGTTTTTCTGAAGTACACTGAATGCATGAAAATTGGCCTTCCTTACCCAACACAGTCTTGAGTAGGAGTCACGTTGGCTTCTGATCATATTTACAACTTACACACCCTAATAAATAAATCCATCAAAAATAAAGGAAATATATTTGCCTGCTTTGTAGCCTTTAAAAAGGTATTTAATTCAATCTGGCACAAAGGGTTATTCTATCAACTTCTACAGAGTGCTGTAGGGGGTAAAGTAAATGACATCATCAGATCAATGCATTCTGAAAACAACTTCAGAGAAAATTGGCAACTCGAAGAACAGGGTTTGGGGTCGGGCAGGGCTGCAGTCCAACACTGTTCAACATAATCAACATTACTGAACTGGCCTCACTGTTGGCACAGTCCTCCAGCCCCAGTCTCCACAACAGAGAGATCAAGTTCCTGCTCCATGCAGACGACGACCTGGTGCTGCTGTCGCCCACAGACCAGGGGCTGCAGCAGAGTCTGGCGTTCCTAGAGCGACACTGTCAGACCTGAATGGTCCCCAACGGTCAATCGGGACAAGATCAGAGTAACGGTTTTCCAGAAGAGAGATCTCAGGGAAACGGGTACCACTTCACCCTGGACAACACCACCCACATGCTCTGCAGCAGCTATAACTATAATCATTTTCTGCAAGCGAGATGATGCGACTTTGGGTGTATTTGGAGATTGTGATTTGCTTGTCATCCAACCAGAAGCGTTCATTCGAAATCAGCATTTGTCTATAACAAAACGTCAGACCGGGACTAAATATTTCTAAAAATTCTTGAAATGTAAGCGCATCGGTACAATATTAAAAGCACAATTGACATTTACAGTACCTTGGCAATCTTGCATTTTGAATTATAGCGCCTTGGCCCCAAGGCCTGTGGAAGACTATGATTAAAGTTTTTTGATTATATCATCAAACCAATTCTTCTTTAGTTATGAAATGTGACTTGAAAACATCAAATTGAAATATTCCACTTAGAATTGTGTAAAAATATCTTACATACACACATACACATTCCATCAGCAATGCGTGCAGGGCTGAGCCATGACCCCCTACTGCTCCCTATGGAGAAAAGGGCAGACAAATTCTGGGTCCATCTGCACCAGGCTGAGCCACACTCCTACCAGTGCCAAGCACTGCTCCCCTACAGCCAGCTCAGCGCAGAGACACCTCTGGGTCAGCTGGCACTCAAACACCACCTTAGTGCCAACAACACCACAACAACAAGAATGAAAGTGAACATTTGAAAGCTAAAACAAAATTAATTCACAAGTTGTACTGTTATGGGGCCCTAAATAGTAGTCGTCAGACTAAAACATCCCAAAGAAAGAAAGACAAACCCTGATGAGGTACAGACTCGGAGACCACAGCCGGGCCATTGAAACAGCCGGCACACACAGAGCTGCCGGGAGAGGTCAAAATGGAGACACACTTCCTGTGGTCCTCCTCAAAATACACTGAAATAAGGGAGGACTATCAACTCTCATACATGGATCCCCTGTTCCCACTCCTGCCTAACTGCAAGAAAGTGACGACCCTTTTAGGCTCCAATGGCACAGCTGTCAGCCCAATACAAGCGAGCCTGCCACTGGCCAAGGGGGAGTGTGTGGACAACACAGCAACTCCTCAATTAAAAGGGGAGGGAGGGGTGTTATATTGTCTGTATAAAAAGGGGGTTGTTTGATTTAAGAGAGAGGGAGGGCGGCCAGGACAGAGAGAAGGCACAGAAAGAGAAAAAGTGAGAAAGCAGGGAATTGCTTCCACGGGACTCGAGTTCACAACTTTAAGGGATGTATCCATGGCAACTCACATCATAGTCTTCATCGCTGCTCTCTTCCTCCGAGTTGGACGCGCTCTCTGGGGCCACCCCTCCGTTTGCCTCCTGCTCAGGAGAGAGAGGGAGAGTAAGAGGGGGAGGAAGGGAGAGAGGGACAAAGAACTTACTTTGCTCTTCTTCTCCACACTGTGATGCCCGAGACTATCAAAGCCTTCTGGCAGTGCGTGTCAAAAACGGCGATGCCATCACCTGGGTCAACAGTGGCTTAAACTGCACCACCATGGTAATACTGATCCCCAAGGCTTTGCACAGACCTTAAGATTGAACTAAAAGGGACCGATGTGTGTCCAAATCGACTGTAGTCTCACCTTCTCCCTCTCTGCTCTCATCTGCCGGTCGATCTCCTCTGGGTTGCTGAACTGCTTCCCCCGGCCCTTGTGCCCCTTCTTGCCTGGGGGAGAAGGAGATGGGGGCGAAAGTGAGAGGAAATGAAAGAGAAAGTCAGAGAGGAAAATGGGAAAAAAGGCAACCAGAAAACGAAAGAGAACATCCTCCATAGAAAGGGAAACGTACAGAAATGTCACTCACTATAAAACTATATTGGCACTTTGTTGTAAAACACCGACACGCACATCACTGTGTCCATTTCAACACCCCAACACATGATAGACACTTGTATCTAATGGACAACATCTAATCGAGCACCGCAAGTTTTCACAAACACAGACATCCTGCATCTATATCATGGCAAGTCTTTAGTAATAAGATTATTCTCCCTATAATGATTAGTTTTGCCACATACTGTGTAACAGTCTCGCACCCACATACACGGGTCCCGACAGAGAGAAACCCATTCAGCAGCGAACAGGAACAGTAACAGTAACTGCGGTTGTGTGAAGCCACTGCATCGATTTAAAACACTGTTCAAAATCAAATACCACCCCTTGCGTTTTGTACTGAACATTAATGGCCACAAACATCCCCAGTACAAGGACTGCCGTGGCTGCATTTCAGCTACATGACCAGTCCGGTACAAACTGGAGTATTTTAACTCACCTCCTCTCGGCATGTTTCTGTTCACGTTAGGACAGCGGGGCGGAGACTCGCAAAATAAAGAGTGTTACACACAATATATAAAATCGGTGTGAAATAGGGCACTGTTCTCCGCTGTGTTCACTTATTTACAATGTATTTTTAGCGGAGGCCTGTTCTCGCGTCGCTCCCGCTTCCGTCGAGCTCTTTTTTCCCCTCTGTGGTGTGGAAGCAAAAAAAACCAGAAGGTGGGATTGGAATCCCCATTTAGCCAATAGGAATCGCATATTTAGATTGACGGGACCGTGTATCCATTCAGATCACAGATCACTCGAGCGTAATTGCGTGATTGACGGCAGGACGGACCTATAGCAGAGGGTGCTGGGGAAGCGGAAACGGCGACATCTGCGCGCCGCGGGAATGACGAGCACGTTTTCCAGCGCCCGCCCCCACGAACCTGCCCGAGCGCCACTACCGTAATACAGCGTGTATAAGGCAGGTTTACCTCATGTCTGCGTAAAATAGCTTTGTTAAATTGTGGTCCGCGTTTCATGTACTGTATCTGTTTCAAAACAGGAGTTCTTACATATTTGCATGTTGTGGGTGGATAAAAACATTATATCATATAAATACCTTATATAACATATGTAAATGCGTACATTGGTCCGCTCATACGGTAGACATCCTATTGCATCATTTTCGCCATTGAAGATTCCTCCACTTGTACCGTAATTTAAGAAATATACGAGTCAGTAGTCATTGGTATTTATAGCCTATTCTGTAGCGGATACGCAGTGAATGGTCAACGAGCAGCTGAGTGAAAGCTGTCATAGGGACGTGCCAGAAGAGCCCTGTCTTAATACTAGCCGACTTATGTCAGCCAAACGTCTGAAATAGGTCCAAATGTCAGCCCCCCGGTCGAGCAATCACCATCAACATTTTTTTTTTAATGTTTTTGAATATATGGTATTTTAATGTGCCCGTCCTGCTAGGCTCAAGCAATTAATTCAATATAATTATTACAATTTAACTGTGTAACAATTTATTGTCACAGAAACAGTTACAAAATACAAATAGAAAACATGTAATTTGTATCAAATACATTCAGAATGTACGAGATACACTTACAAATTGCATTCATTTTACTTTAGTTGCTCAACACTGTTATCCTGCATTTAATGAGAAGGGTCGTGTATTTTCACCTCAGTAAGTAACACAGTACCTAATCAAAATATTAGAAAATGGGATGTGGCAAGGCAAGAAAAACACAAATAAACCATAGAGGGGTCGGCAACCTTTACTGCTGGCAGAGCCATTTTTGACAAAAATAAATACAATACTTTTCTCGGAGACACAAAAAATATTTGAGCCTTATGCGGCTAACACAGCTTATGTAGGCTGTATTAGCCCACCGCCACTACAGATTGAATAAATGAGCTGTCGTTCGTATGTTTACCACTAGGTGGCAGCACTGCGTGTGACAGTGATCGAATAAAGCCCCGTTTCCACCGGCTGAGCGTCCGGACGCGCCGCGTTTTGTGCCGGTTAACTGTCTGCTGCCAGAGCGTCCGTCCCGCGGAGGAAACGCTGCTCTTTCAGAAGAGACATGAGCGCCGGACTGAGACGCAGGGAGGAGATCAGAGACATTGTGTGGGAGGATATAATCTCAAGTGCCGTGTGCGATCACGAAGAAATTGCAGTTTTATTAGCAGCATGGAGTGAAATCCACGTACAGAAACAATGACTGTTACAGTTAATATCAGTGCATTAAACACTGCAATTTCACAGGACCGGTGCAGTGCCTGACTAGTAAAAATAAACTGAAGGATAATAATCGCATCGTAGCAGATGTTATTAATATGAACAGCTGGCCGGTGATCAGGCTGTGTTGTGTGAATGTTGTGCAGGACAATCCGCAGAGACAGTGTGAAGGGCAACACGATTCAGTTAACGTGTCCATTCACAAGATAAATTAATGAATAAATTAATACAGCAGATCTGGGTTTCCTCTAAAACATTAAGGACTGGTTTAATAAATGCATCCATAAGTCCATAAACGCCATGACTGAAACATGCACACTTTAGTTTAATTATAACCGGCTATATTGGAGCTGGATGATTCATCTTGAAACGTGTGTATTTTGTTTCAACTGTAACTTGCCTGGTTAAGGACGTCTGATAAGTACATTATAAATAATACGGCAAAAAGTGTTGTTTGCAGTTACAAATCTGTAGTAAGAGTAATAAAGGAGTCATATCTACTAGCACATATCTTGACGATTATTACAATAACAATAATAATAAATAGCATTTTTTTATTTTATTGTGGCGCATGGAAACGTATTCTTATGTGAACATGCTAGTCTGAATATAATGTTGTCTACACGTTTAGCTCTTCCTAATATCTCTGAACAGAAACGTGTATTTATTATGCTGTTTACAATCATGTAAAGCACAAATAATAAAACAGACACAAAAGTCCTCTCCTCGTCAGGCTGTGTCGCTCGCAGTGTTGATCTGTCTCTGTTTTTAACACGAACACAAACCAAACCCACAGTCGCTGCTCCTGCATCAGAGGGACGGATCACAGCGGCCTGGTTTTACAAAAAAAAGCTCTGGGACTCCGGCGCGACACGGACGATTAAGACAGATAATGCCTTAATTTCCATACGATTACATAGAGACACAAGAACCGCCCTTTCTGATAAACTGCACCATTATTGGCTGAAGCCGTTTTACGTGAGACTGGAGTTGTATTGGTTAGAATAGGCGAGTCTGCTCCTATTGGCTAGAAATACTGAAGTGGGTTTGGCACAGAGCATGATTGACAGCTGGTCTGTCTCGCCGCAGATCAAACATACAGGGGTTTGTTTGTATTTGTCCGGGGAGCCGCTGAGGAGGGGGTACAGTATGGGCTCAATTGCCGACCCGCATACAGGCAAGCCAGGTCCCAGAGAGAGCACAGAGGCATTCAGAAATAACGAATGGTGACTCTATTGCGAGATCGTTTCAAAAAGATACGGCGATTTGCAATTTGCAATTTAGGCTGAAAATAATTATGAAGAAGTACACGGCAACTGCAGAGGAAATTGAAAGGCTGGAAAAAAGAAACAGAACTGGAAAAAGAAAATCAAACATACAAGGAAACGAACATATCCTTACAAAAATGTTTAGTTTAAAAAATATTGTAAGATATTCTAAGCTACAGCATATATCTGTACAATTAAGGGATTTCCCCATCAGAGCCCGTGTGTCCTAACAGGCAGCGGTTTAACCTTATCTAGTGCATTCTTTTCTTTGCATTACAGTACTCGTATTGTTTCTTTTGATTTCCCATATGCCTCCTTTCCCTTAGCTCTTAACGATGCCTGCACTTACTAGCTGTTAATATCTAGGATCTAGGATCTTGTTTTGCGTACTGTACATTTCCTATACAAGTGTGTAAATTGGAATTTGTAAATTACATTCTGCTTTCAACTGTACTGTATTTTCTTGCACTTTGTATGGTTCTTATGTTTTGTAAGTCACCCTGGATAATGATGTCTGCTAATAAATACATAATAATAATAATAATAATAATAATAATAATAATAATAATAATAATAATAATAATTCTTGTGTTGACCTTTTGACCATAAGCATGGACATTGGAGAGGGGCCCATCTGTGTTGTGTAAAGCTTTCTCTGGACAACACCTTGGCTACAATGAGGTGCTTACCTGGCATAAATTCGAATGCCAAGTTATATTTCTGGAGGCGTAACATCGGCCACAGGATATGTGGCGAAGCATTTCCCAGTGGTTACATTGAGATGGCTATTATCGGCTGCAGCACTACCTGTCTGCCATAGACGTATTTGTGAAATGTCTCGCATCTGATTCAATTTGCGGATAATTTTTCCTCTGCTGCTGTCATCGTGCATGACACATATGCAATGGGAAACCACTCTGCAATATGTTGCTTTAGATACACTACACCTAAACTGTATTGATGCTTCAGTTGACACTTTCAGTGGCTTACTTGGATCATAGAACTTTAAGACAGGCTCTTTTACCAGACTGTCCTTGAGCTCCATCCATTCGTGAGCATGCCCATGTTTACATTGCCACTCTCTGTAAAGTTTTTGATTATACTGACAAATTGGGGATAAACTTCCCCATGTAATTAGTTAAGCCTAATGCTTATTGCAGTCCTGTTCTGTCAGTTGGCTCAGGCATTTCCTCAGTTTCAACTGGCCCTTTTGCTTATCCAGTTTTAAGCGCAGCTTCTCATAGTGCTTTGTTTTTCTCCTGACTACAACATGCCAATACCTTCCATTCCATCAAACATCTGTTGAACAGTCTGGAGCAGATCAAATCCTGATCGGATATAAATAAGAATGCCCCCCAATCTGAGTGTTGAATGTAAATCATTTTGCACCCTTCTCATCTAAAACAATCTGGTAGATCCCTGATGAATCATCCAGCTTTGAGAAAATACTTGACAACTGTCTCTTTGTGTTTAACCTCTCCCCCTATGCTAGATACCACTATATCCCACATGAACCCTTTTAATGAATCCAGGCTTTTCACAGCATTTTGCAAAGTGATTTGTTCCTCCACACTTGCAGCAGTCCTTTCTGTAAAATTTTGGCTGCATGCTTGTTTCTGCACTTCTCACAGTCTTTGGTCTCTGCTTTGGATCTCTGGTCTTTCTCTCTGGCAATGTTTTTGCACTACATCCACCACTAATCTGCCATTGTAATTGTCAAATTACTTGAGCTGAATCCTTGCATACTCTGACGCATGGCAACTCTAATTGTCTAGTCTAAGGTCAGTTCAGTCTCTTTAAGGAGTTGCTTTCTCACTCACTTGTCCTGTACTCCTATGACAATTTGATCCCTTATCAAGGAGTCCCAAAATGGCATGATTGGCTTTAATTTGTTCCATAAGACATACATTTCATTTTTCCATGGTATGCAATACTCCAAAACACTCCAAGGCTGCCCAACAACTAACCGAGACCAGGGGCGGAGCCAGGGGGGGCACAGGGGCACTAGCCCCTGCTGAAATCTGACTTTTTCGGTCCTTTTAATCTCTGTCCGATCGGATTTTTTAATGATGATTTGTCTGCTCGTCATTTTTCCAACTACAGTCCCTTGTGCGTGTTTAACCCTTCCGCTCTGGCAGCGCTGCAGCTCGATCAGACATGAATGAAGATGTGTGAGGTGATAGTGTTCGCCTATGTCAAGCCTTTTTGAGCAACTATTGGTTGTTAATAAATGACTGCCATCTGTAAAGACTACAACAACCAATCAGGAAGGTTTTATTTCGTTGGGGCATTAACAATCTACAAATGGACAGTTCGTTTGAGACGAGAAGGGAAAATGTGTGTGAGGACAGAGTTTGACAGGGCAGCAAAAAGTTGATTATGAATAGAAAATCATCAGAATGTTTTAGAGCAGTGGTTTTCAACCTGTTGGCCATGACAGTATTGCAGGGGGGCTGCCAATTATTAATAGAAATAATAATTTTGTTAATATATGTAAAAATGTTCCAAATCATAATTACATTACATTCGATTTATAATTAAATATCGAAAAATAAATATTAAACTGTTACTGTGTGCTCACTATTCGAGCTCGCTGATTGGTTTAAGAATAACCCACCAATTTCCATTTCTGACAACATACTTATGCGAGGCTGGATTTTCTGCATTGGTGGCACTCAAGACAAAATACCGGAATAAGCTTCACGTCAAGCCTGATCTCCCTTTGCAACTTTCTTCTCTTCAGACCGACATACAGTGCTTAGTAAATGGTAAACAACACCAACCTTCGCATTAGGTGAGTCACGATGATTGTAGTTTATGAGATTTAACTGTCATGTGAACAAGTCGAGAAGGTTTTTTTTTGTTTATGTTATCCATTTAGCTAAGTTTGTTTCATGGTTGTTGTTTTCACATTATTCACACATTGCAAATTACAAATGATCAGGACTCGGGTTTGATCGCTGTCTTCTCAGTTCTGTGTTTCCCTCGTGTCTTTGTTTTTCCCTTCAACGTGGCAGCTGCACGCAGTGCAGCCGCTCATTGGTTTCTCACCTGGTTTCTCTCTATTGATTGTTTGCTCTATCTGCTCTCGCTTTGTGCTTGTCACTCGAGCCTGACTCTAGTCTTGCTTGCCTTGCTTTGTCCAGTGCTTCAGTCCTCTGCTGGTTTTGACTCTGCTCGTCTCGACACTGCTCTGCCTGTTCCCTCTTGACTGATTGCTCCGCTGCCGACCTATGCCTGGATCTGGTTTTCCTGGGTTCCTGAGCACTGCCAGCCCGAGTCTCTTGAGGCTCGGTGACCCGTTATCTGCATTTTCTGTTCATTGCCAGTTTATTCTGTAAGCCGTTTACATTTTGTTTAAATAAAGTTCTAAGAATCAATATTCAGCATAGTTTGTATGCACAGCACTCAGGGTACAGCCTAGCAGGGAGGTAACAGAATGGTAGAACACTATTGGTTAGAAGGAACCATGAGCCAATCAGATAGCGAGTAGTGGAGTTGTGGGTGGGATTTGCTGAGGAAAACGAGGAGCAAGGACGGAGCAAGGGCGAGTGTGAGGAGAGAGATCGGGGAGACAAGTTGTTTGTTAAAGTAGAAAGTTAAGGAAATAGGAAAAACTGTATAGTTTATATCCAAACGATATATGTAAAACATATAGGCTAAGGTTTAAAAAAATAAAACATAGCTGAGAACCAGATAGCACTCAGAGCGACCGAGATGAAGCTCTGAGTTCCTCTGGCGCTGTGGGAGGAGAGGCCCTGCAGACGGCCATGCCTGTGTTGTGGGCCAACTTATCATTGAGATCACAGTGTCTATGTTTTGTTACAAAAGTACAAAAGATAACTACCTCATTTAATTATTTTCATTATTATTATTATTATTTTACCACTGTTTATTTTCTCATTTCTCCTGAATCTTAAAGCCTTTATTATTTTGAGGTGTTAACACTAAACCCGTTTAATTAATGTAACTGTGTGTGCATGAATGTTTTTGGGGAAAAGTGAACAGTTACCAAGTTATTTAAACCTGGGGTTTTATCATTTGTTTACTACTCTTATTTAAGGTGGAGGTATTATATAGCGTAAGTTAGGTAAGTTAAGAGTCTATCAGACAGGGAAATCATAAAAGCTTGAAATAATAGTTCAGCAACATTTACAAAATAACTCGGCCCCTACACAGTGTATCGATTCAATTAGGGTCATACATTTCTACATTGTTAGGCGTGGAAGGGGCGTTACATAAAGTGGAGGCACCGCTGGGATCTACCTGTCAATTTGACTTGTCAACAGACTCAAATATTCAGTTATCTAGCTTCTGTATTGAATGCCTGTGCAAGCATGAGTCAATCAGCACGTTCTACAATGCAAGTGCAACTGCTTAATTGGTGCAGAGGTGAAGGTGTAGACTCTGCCCAAGCAGTTTTAGTGACTGGTGTGCCTGAAAACACAGAGGTAGGATTTATAGAAGACACCATGCACACCATCAAGGTGCTTGGACGTGTGAGGGTGCGGGGAAAGACATTTAATACATTTCTGAACAGTATGATGGTTTTGTGTGAATGTCGCCAGCAGTTGGACTGCACACAGGTTCCTAGTGAAGTGATTCCCCCTGGTGGTTCTGCTGCATGGAAGTTGGTGGTGGCTGATGGAACAAGCTCTGTTCCTGCAAATTTAATGGAAAAGCTATCAAAGCTGCTGAAAGATGAAGGGAAGACAATGCATGATGTTCAGGCTTTATGTGCAACTGAAGCATGGCCTACTACAACCCTTGAATCCATCATCAGAGCAATTGGTGATGTCTTAGAAAAAAACACAAAACCCAACAGTGAGAATAATGCATATACACTCACCTAAAGGATTATTAGGAACACCTGTTCAATTTCTCATTCATGCAATTATCTAACCAACCAATCACATGGCAGTTGCTTCAATGCATTTAGGGGTATGGTCCTGGTCAAGACAATCTCCTGAACTCCAAACTGAATGTCTGAATGGGAAAGAAAGGTGATTTAAGCAATTTTGAGCGTGGCATGGTTGTTGGTGCCAGACGGGCCGGTCGGAGTATTTCACAATCTGCTCAGTTACTGGGATTTTCACGCACAACCATTTCTAGGGTTTACAAAGAATGGTGTGAAAAGGGAAAAACATCCAGTATGCGGCAGTCCTGTGGGCGAAAATGCCTTGTTGATGCTAGAGGTCAGAGGAGAATGGGCCGACTGATTCAAGCTGATAGAAGAGCAACTTTGACTGAAATAACCACTCGTTACAACCGAGGTATGCAGCAAAGCATTTGTGAAGCCACAACATGTACAACCTTGAGGCGGATGGGCTACAACAGCAGAAGACCCCACCGGGTACCACTCATCTCCACTACAAATAGGAAAAAGAGGCTACAATTTGCAGAAGCTCACCAAAACTGGACAGTTGAAGACTGGAAAAATGTTGCCTGGTCTGATGAGTCTCGATTTCTGTTGAGCATCTTTGGGATGTGGTGGAACGGGAGCTTCGTGCCCTGGATGTGCATCCCACAAATCTCCATCAACTGCAAGATGCTATCCTATCAATATGGGCCAACATTTCTAAAGAATGCTTTCAGCACCTTGTTGAATCAATGCCACGTAGAATTAAGGCAGTTCTGAAGGCGAAAGGGGGTCAAACACAGTATTAGTATGGTGTTCCTAATAATCCTTTAGGTGAGTGTAGAAGGTTGCGAACATTCACTGGAAGCATTCCCACCCCAGCGGGGGAGGAAAGTTTTGACAATTGGATGGATCAAGCTCGTCTAATGGTACAAGAATGTGATTGTTCTAGTAGGGAGAAGAGGAAGAGAACTGGAGAAAGTTTGAAGGGACCTGCTTTGGAGATTATTCAAGCAGTGCAAGCTGCCAACCTTAATGCTAGCCCAGCTGATTACTTGGAAGCTCTTGAGTGCACATTTGGAACCTCTGAGTCAGGAGAGGACCTCTATTTTGCATTCCGTTCATCACGACAACACCATGGAGAGAAGTTGTCTGATTTTCTATGGAGGTTAGAGAGGTCATTGACAAAGTAGTGCTTAAAGGGGGGATTGACTCAAGCCGTGTTAATGTTGCAGGGGTTGAGCATCTTATACGAGGTGCTACCGAATCTGATTTGATGTTAATACAGCTGAGATTAAGGGAAAGGAAAAGCACCCCACCTTCATTCTTGACTCTTTTGAACGAAATCCACAAGAAGATGCTCGACGCAAACTGAGCACCAATGTGAAGAGAATTGAAATTAGAGATGAGGAGGACCTGAAACAGTCTGAACTCCCAAGATTTAAAAGCTCAGATAAAATAATTGCAGATTGGTTTTGTAGCCATGATGAGACAACCTGCCTAGTCACATGACTCAGTTGTTGGAGTATGTGCAAAGGAGATTCAAACTGTTCCTGCAAAGTCTGATCAAGATTTTGAAATACAGGCATTGAAATGTCAGGTGATAGATCTGCAAAAACAGGTCACTGTGTTGAATTTAACACCAACATCAAACAGGGACCAACCAGCCAAAAAAACTCCTGCAGCGTTTTCCAAAAATGTGCCTGAGGACTATTTTTGTTACAGGTGTGGAGAAGATGGGCACATTGCTACTAAATGCATCGCGCCTGAAAACCTGCCAAAAGTTACTCAAAAGCTGATCCGGTCACTGTGTAAAACTAAAGGTGAATGTACAGGGCTCGCAAAATGTCAAAATCTCTGGTAGCCCTTTGGGCAGGCACTCTTCATATTTTGGTAGCCCGAAATGAATTTTACTAGCCCAAATAAAAAAAGTTTTATTTTTTTAATGAAGAAAATTGGTTAGTCCAAACATCAATTACATTTTTTTCAAAACACAAATATCAACAATCAGATTTAAAATCTGAATCATCAATACAAATGTGCATCTGGTTCTAACTGAACTGAAATTTCTATTAATCTATCATTAATCTATCATCTACTTGGTGCTGAGTGATTTACCTTTTGAAAACATGAAGTAAAGGGAATGAATGTGATTTATTTGTATTTCTACTGAACCATTTATCTAGCACCAACACACCCATTTTGGTGAAACCCTCTACTTTCCCGCTGTGGTACCATGGGGTCTCTGTGACCCCACCCCAATGTCAATGTAACTTTTTTCATGGTACCAGTGCAGGGTTAAATTAAGTGGCAGTGTATGGGTACAATCACAGTGGTTCACGGAGACTTTTGCCTTAAAGAAGTGGAGCGACCAAAATTTTCGGTGCCACCTGGCAGAACATAAGAACATAAGAACATCGCTGGGGAGTTTGTTCCAGATTGTGACTACTCTCTGTGTAAAGAAGTGTCTCCTGTTTTCCGTTTTGAATGCCTTGAAGCCCAATTTCCATTTGTGTCCCCGGGTGCGTGTGTCCCTGCTGATCTGGAAAAGCTCCTCAGGTTTGATGTAGTCGATGCCTTTCATGATTTTCAAGACTTGGATGAAGTCCCCACGTAGTCTCCTCTGTTCCAGGGTGAAAAGGTTCAGTTCCCTCAGTCTCTCAGTAGGACATTCCCTTCAGACCTGGAATAACTCTGGTTGCTCTCCTCTGAACTGCCTCTAGAGTAGCAATATCTTTCTTGACGTGTGGAGCCCAGAACTGTACACAGTATTCCAGATGAGGTCTAACTAGTGCATTGTACAGTCTGAACATTACTTCCCTTGTTTTAAATTCTACACTTTTGACAATATACCCTAGCATCCTGTTTGCCTTTTTTTATTGCTTCCCCACATTGTTTGGATGGAGAAAGTGAGGAGTCCACATAGACTCCTAGATCTTTCTCATGTGTTACTTCATCTAGATCTGTACCTCCCATAGTGTAATTATAGTGGACATTTTTGTTACCTGCATGTATTACCTTGCACTTGTCCACATTGAATTTCATTTGCCAGGTGTCGGCCCACAACTGAATATTATCTAAATCCCACTGAATAGCCTGTGCTGCCGAGATTGTATCTGCTGAGACACCTATTTTAGTATCATCTGCAAATTTGACAAGTTTGTTAACTATCCCAGAGTCCAGATCATTAATATAGATTAGAAACAGCAAAGGCCCTAGTACTGATCCCTGTGGAACTCCACTAACAACCTCACTCCAGTTAGAAGCGACTCCTCTAATCGACACCCTCTGTTTCCTATACAATACAAACGCCAGACACATGAGCATCAGCACGGGCGTGTTTAAGTTACCGGTAGAAGGGGCATAATAACAAGGGAGAACAAGATAATGTTTGACATGAGGTCTTAACTAGAAGTATTTTCACATACATTGGGGATATTGATGTTTGGTCATGTACGATTGATATAATAGTGAGTTATAATTGTAAGAGACAATGATATTAAACGCTGCACTCGGTTTTGGTCTCCCTTTGTGAACGAACGTTCCACGCTCAGAGTTGCGACATAAACCCGAGCGCGCAGCTCTGCTGTTTTATCCATTAAGCACAAATAAAAGCCTGACAACGCTAAATGTGTTCATTTTCTGATGGAATAATTCACATATTAAAGTGTGGCAATAAATGCAATATAATAATAATAATACCAGAGTTTTGTGAGGCAAGTAAATGGTGCTCTAATTATGTTATGCTGTTTATATAGCAGAATATATGGTAGTGTGTGTGTTGCACATGGATTCAGACATTCTGACACGCAAAGTGAAGTATTCACGTGAAAGTGGGGCTTCGTTTTTTGATTCATGTATTTCCCCTTAAACAAGAGCTCCAGCATGGAGATTCAGGACAAATTGCACCAGCCCATTCCTGATTTCTATGCATTTCCAACTCATCTGGAAGTGAGCCCCCTTGAACAACTGAGCAAGAGAAAACTGCAGAAGGTGCAAGAGTTGGATTCTGTGATTGGGAAGATTGGACATGCAGTGAAAACTGGACAGTCACCTCCATTGATGAAAAATCAACATCCAGATGTCACACTGCTATTGCGTGAGTGGCTGAAATTGGTGGTGAGAAAGGTCTCCTATACCGAGTGATAAAGAAACCATCTGGGAGAAGAATCCAGCAGCTTGTACTGCCCAGCAAATACCGCATGATGGCATCAGAAATCGAACAATACATCAAGAATTGTGGGAGATGTATAAAACACAAGACATTACCTCACCGGTCAGCCCATCTGAACCAGATCACTAGTGGAGGGCTATTAGACCTAGTATGCATTGACTTTTTGTCCCTGGAACCTGATTCGAAGGGAATAGCCAACATTTTGGTCATCACAGACCACTTTACTCGCTATGCGCAGGCCTTCCCTACAAAAGATCAGAAAGCGCTTACAGTTGCTAAGGTACTGTGTGATAAATTCTTTGCCTATTATGGATTGCCAGCGAGAATACACTCCGATCAGGGTTGTGACTTTGAGAGCCGGTTAATCAAAGAACTCTTGAATATGCTGGGAATATGGAAATCTAGAACTGCGCTGTATCATCCTCAAGGGGATCCACAGCCTGAGAGGTTTAACCATACCCTGCTGTCCATGTTAGGGACTCTTGACCCATCTAAGAAGCAGAGATGGGGCCAGCATGTAAGTCAGTTGGTACATGCGTATAACTGCACCAAAAATGACGCCACTGGGTTCTCTCCATACTATTTGATGTTCGGGAGAGAAGCTCATCTCCCAGTGGACATTTGTTTTGGCATGTCATCTGATAGTGAGACTACACCCAAGTACCAGCAGTATGTAGCAAAGTTGAGATCTGAGTTGCAAGATGCATTTTGATTAGCCACTAAAGCTGCTTCCAAGAATCATCTCAGAAACAAGAGATGCTTTGACCTGAATATGCGTGAACAAATGTTAGCAGTAGGGGATTGCGTACTTATGTGAAATCTAGGGATCATGGGGAAGCACAAGTTAGAGGATAGATGGAAGTCCGTTCCTTATGTGGTTGTCGATAAACTGCCTAACCTGCCTGTCTACCGGGTGAAGCCTGAGTGGGGGATGGGAATTGTAAAGACTGTTCACCGTGACCACCTGTTGCCCATAGGGTACATGGTCCGGATGCCTGTTTCCTCAGAGGGTCTCAGACCACCACCGACCCCTGTGACGCATAAACAGACCAGACAGAAGAATCACACACAGAGGAAAGTGATGCAAGGGAGAGAACAGGCAGATGCACCAGGAGAGATGTCATCAGAGTTGGAAGAGGAAGAAGAAATGTGCTGCAGAAGATCGTGCCATTTTGGATGACACCGTGGGGAGGCCTGTTTCTGACCTGCATCCTGTGAATGTAATTGATTCAGAGGAACCTGAAGAACTAAACCTAGTCCCAGACGAGGGTGTGATTGGTTCTGCCAATGAACTCGAGAAGTCTGATGAGGAACTGAACTTGGAGGACAGGGAAGCAGAGGATATTCCACCTGTGATTCAAGACCCTGTGGCGGACACAGAGCCAGCAGAGGGAGACATCCCTACTATATAGGCTGAGGGTGTGGAAACTGTCTGTGAACGTTGTTCCAAGCGAGAAGTGAAGCCCGTCATATGCTGGAGTTATGATGAGCCTGGAAAACCTTTGGATGTACCGTTAACCATAATACATCGAGGGATGGTCATCCAACTCTGCAGCAGTTATGCTAGGGAAGAGCAGGGTCAGAGTCAGTGTGCTACATTATGGTGCCATCCCCTTGCAAAATGTCCTACTTGTACACTGAACACCACTCTTAATGATACCAATAAAGTAACTGGAATAATGCAAGTGTAATTAGTTAGGTCTGATGGGGACATTCAGACATTTTAGAAGGGGGAGGGTGTAACCCGTCTACATTTTGTTTAAATAAAGTTCTAAGAATCAATATTCAGCATAGTTTGTATGCACAGCACTCAGGGTACAGCCTAGCAGGGAGGTAACAGAATGGTAGAACACTATTGGTTAGAAGGAACCATGAGCCAATCAGATAGCAAGTAGTGGAGTGGGTGGGACTTGCTGAGGAAAATGAGGAGCAAGGACGGAGCAAGGGCGAGTGTGAGGAGAGAGATCGGGGAGACAAGTTCTGTTTTAAAGTAGAAAGTTAAGGAAATAGGAAACACTGTATGGTTTATATCCAAACGATATATGTTGTAGAACCGTCTCGGAAATAAGTGGAGAAGTCGCGAAGACAAAGCAAACAGAACTTTAATCGGGCCGGCTCGGAAGCTCCACTGTCAGAAATAATTCCTTCAGTGAGGCTTAATGTTTACAGACATGAGTACAACTTTTATAGGAAAAATGACATAACATCTTATGGCCGTTCATCCAATCAGAAGATACAGGTCCGGGTCCGTTTTACGATCTGTCCTCCCGTGAAGAGGTGATGGATACAAAAAGCAGATGTCCGTCTTTGATGTGCACTAGGAAGATGCGATCCCACGGTGGTCATTTACCTAGTGTCAATCGCTCATTAACAGAAACATTCCTGCCTTATCTGGAGAAACGATTAAGCCATAAACAAATTCACAGCAGACATCTGTAGGCTATTTCAGCACTGCATAATCTTTCATTACTGACGGGAGTTTGTAACAAATCGACCTTGTTGACCCTTTACTTGTCCTGCTAAATCGAATCTGGTACCAATGCTAGTACCAATACAAAACATTAAATAATTATCATAAAACACTTTCTTCAACTTCCTATACAGAGTCTTCATATGTAAAACATATAGGCAAAGGTGAGACATAGCTGAGAACAAGATAGCACTCCGATTGACCGAGATGAAGCTCTGAGTTCCTCTGGCGATGCGGGGGGGGGGAGAGGCCCTGCACTAGACGGCCATGCCTGTGTTGCCTGAGTCTCATAACAGCGCTACGTGCGAGATTGAGAGGGTGGACTCGCTGTGTGTGAGTACTGTGCTGGATACTTGCCAATCGTTTATAAAACAACGTTTACATTGGAAACAAGCGAAGGGGCATTTGTTTCTGCCAAAACGAACACAAGCAACGATACAGGCCTGCAACTTTTGTTATTTTATTTTTTTCCTACACGTGTAGCAGCTAAGTTGTTGTGGGCCCACTTATCTACAATTGAATATTGTTCATCATAGAGATAACAGTGTCTATGTTTTGTTACAAAAGTACAAAAGATAAGTAACTCATTGTTTATTTTCTATTTTCTCCTGAATCTTAAAACCTTTATTATTGTGAGGAATTAACAGTAAATCCATTTAATTAATGTAACTGTGTGTATGAAGAACTCGGGGCCCCTACACAGTGTATGGATTCAATTAGGGTCATACATTTCTACATTGTTAGGCATGGAAGGGGCGTTACACTTCAATATAGACTTAACAATCTCTGCTTCTGAGTCCTCAGATACCAACTCGACACAAATAATCGTGTCCGTTAAAATGTTTGCAGTGGGCCGCGGAAACGTATGTGTTTGGTTGTGTGGGCCGCGAATTGAAAAAAATTGGGGACCACTGTTTTAGAGATTTCCTTTGAAGAAACAATGACCGCAGAGACAGGCATGGGTCACAGCAGACAACATATTCTCAAACCTGCTCAAATCACTAGTGTTTAGTTGTTATAGTGTTAAAATGTATTTTCATTTAATCGCGTTGTTCTGCAAAGTTAATACTTTTTATATACAATCATTTATCAACTAAAACAAATATGCTATTATTTTTTAGAACAAATAATACTAATCGTTCATTATTTATTATTATTATTATTATTATTATTATTATTATTATTATTATTATTATTATTATTTTTGTTTATTATTATCCAGGGCGACTTACATTGGTACCCATTTATACAGCTGGGTATTTTACTGGAGCAATCTAAGTGAAGCACCTTGCTCAAGGGTACAACAGCACTGCCCCATGTTATAAATTATGTTTTAGCTGTGTGTTTGTTTTTCTTTTCTTGGTAAAGCATTTTAGTACCTTTTTGCCATACAACCATGTATTGAACAAATAAGTGCTGTTTTTTTTAATTGACCAATTTTTAAATATTTGCACTGTAATGTTACATAAGGGTCCAGGGATTGAATGTTACACTCATAACTTATTGTTCAGATATTAATAAATGGCTTTTTTTTTTGCATGTAAATATTTGTTTGAGGTCATAACACTTTGTTGTTTACACCTCCAACCCCCCACCTTTTAGATTGTCCTCTTTATTGAAAGTTCAGATATGGCAACCCTAGCTGGCTCTGGTTATCTCATTATCAGTGGAAGAGTAACTTTAGCTAATGGGTTAATGGGGCTTCTTAATGTACAGTGTTAAAGATGCATTTTCTTTATTTAATTTTTTATATTGAATAATACAGATGTTTTCTATTGTGTATAATTTTGTCAATAGCAAATGGTAGCAAATATGGTGGTACATTTTTGCTGGATTGTTATGAATAGCCCAGCTTATCCTTGTAATTTGCTTAAATCTTTTGAGTTTAATTTAAAATTTGCGTACGTTTTTAAAACCCATATTACAAAAAAATCACCCCAGTAGGACCATGCCCCCAGACCCCCTAGAATCCTAGAATCACACATGTGTGGGACTCCCCTAACTCCACATAAATACAGAGTACTGACAGGTAAGAACATAACATTATTTTATGTATCTTAATATGAAAAAATGCCACTAACAGACCATTTAATAATCGTACACCGAAGCTGTAAATTGTGATTCAAATGTCAGGATTATTTCAACACAGCATATAATTCTTTACACAAGTTTTACCACCAATACCATGGGCTAGGATAATATACTTCCTTTACTTTAATGCTATTGATTCACTTTGAGCCCACCAAGAGAGCCTCTAGGTCTTTTGACTTGAGGTGTCCAGCCAAGTGTGGTCCTAGCCACAGAACTTTGCTCCATCCTCGGGATGTGTCCCAACCATTTGAGTCTTCTCTTCATCTCTGTTGTAATGCAGCAGGTGTTTGAACAGGTCCACCCCCCCCTGCCGGTAGTACACCTATCCCCGCTGTGACAAAGAGGCTCCCTTAGATGCTTCTTGCACACTCTTGAGCAGGAGTGATATCGTCTGTTGAAAGTGGTTTCTGGGTTACCAGGGTCAATGTCTGTAATTTATGCCTTATAAAGCGCAAGTCTCGTATTCCAATAGCCAGTCCAGGGTTCAGTACACCAAAAGAAGTTCCTCATCCAAACAATATATATCACGCCAGAAAGTACAGTGAGGGGAAAAAAGTATTCGATCCCCTGCTGATTTTGTACGTTTGCCCACTGACAAAGAAATGATCAGTCTATAATTTTAATGGTAGGTGTATTTTAACAGTGAGAGACAGAATAACAACAAACAAATCCAGAAAAACGCATTTCAAAAAAGTTATAAATTGATTTGCATGTTAATGAGGGAAATAAGTATTTGATCCCCTATCAATCAGCAAGATTTCTGGCTCCCAGATGTCTTTTATACAGGTAACGAGCTGAGATTAGGAGCACTCTCTTAAAGGGACTGCTCCTAATCTCAGCTCGTTACCTTTATAAAAGACACCTGTCCACAGAAGCAATCAATCAATCAGATTCCAAACTCTCCATCATGACCAAGACCAAAGAGCTGTCAAAGGATGTCAGGGACAAGATTGTAGACCTACACAAGGCTGGAATGGACTACAAGACCATCGCCAAGCAGCTTGGTGAGAAGGTGACAACAGTTGGTGCGATTATTCGGAAATGGAAGAAACACAAAATAACTGTCAGTCTCACTCGGTCTGGGGCTCCATGCAAGATCTCACCTCGTGGAGTTTCAATGATCATGAGAACGGTGAGGAATCAGCCCAGAACTACATGAGAGGATCTTGTTCATGATCTCAAGGCAGCTGGGACCATAGTCACCAAGAAAACAATTGGTAACACACTACGCCATGAAGGACTGAAATCCTGCAGCGCTCGCAAGGCCTCCCTGCTCAAGAAAGCACATGTACAGGCCCGTCTGAAGTTTGCCAACATCTGAATGATTCAAAGGAGAACTGGGTGAAAGTGTTGTGGTCAGATGATACCAAAATCGAGCTCTTTGGCATCAACTCAACTTGCCGTGTTTGGAGGAGGAGGAATGAACCCAAGAACACCATCCCCACCATCAAACAGGGAGGTGGAAACATTATGCTTTGGGGTGTTTTTCTGCTAAGGGGACAGGACAACTGCACCGCATCAAAGGGACGATGGACAGGGCCATGTACCGTCAAATCTTGGGTGAGAACCTCCTTCCCTCAGCCAGGGCATTGAAAATGGGTCGTGGATGGGTATTCCAGCATGACAATGACCCAAAACACACAGCCAAGGCAACAAAGGAGTGGCTCAAGAAGAAGCACATTAAGGTCCTGGAGTGGCCTAGCCAGTCTCCAGACCTTAATCCCATATAAAATCTGTGGAGGGAGCTGAAGGTTCGAGTTGCCAAACGTCAGCCTTGAAACCTTAATGACTTGGAGAGGATCTGCAAAGAGGAGTGGGACAAAATCCCTCCTGAGATGTGTGCAAACCTGGTGGCCAACTACAAGAAACGTCTGACCTCTGTGATTGCCAACAAGGGTTTTGCCACCAAGTACTAAGTCGAAGGGGTCAAATACTTATTTCCCTCATTAACATGCAAATCAATGTATAACTTTTTTGAAATGCGTTTTTCTGGATTTTTTTGTTGTTATTCTGTCTCTCACTGTTAAAATACACCTACTATTAAAATTATAGACTGATCATTTCTTTGTCAGTGGGCAAATGTACAAAATCAGCAGGGGATCAAATACTTTTTTCCCTCACTGTAAGTAAACTGACACTTTGATGAATTGGGCCCATAGTTTTCCATGTCGACTTCATCCCAAAGCACCTGGAAAGTAATTTTGCAGGAACAAACTACACATCAAGAATTGCAGCTTGGACTTGCTTGACTACCTGTGATTCTAATTAAAATATTTTATTCAACAGGTTATGCTCAATCGATGGAATTGGACGCAGGTGAAACATGTGCTCCTTTACACCAGACGCAGGCAGGGGCATTGTTTCAGCAGCAGTCAAGGTATGGCAATGTGACATGACGTCAAGGACCTACTATTGAAAACAGTTTTAACAGACATATGGTTCTCTGTCACATTCAGAATGCCTAATGTTTGCATGTAATGCGCAACTTAGAGAGAGCAGTGAAAACGCCTTTCATTGTATCTATTTTGATGCATATTTCAGCACCATGGATAGAGAGCGGAGGTCTAATTATCATTAGTCAATTGTTTAAACTTAACAGAAAATAAAGAAATGCATTGAATTACATTGAATTGCTAATTTCAAGTAGGTAACCAAGGGGTGTTCAAAACACACCAAAACAAAAGGCTAATTTGGCACACAATAGGCACATTTATTGTAGTTTCAAAGTACTAAGGCTCGACGACGCAGGCTGATTTCAGTTTTCAATAACATGTTTGAATTTGTTACAATAAAAGACACCTACAATCACGGACATCATTTGTACAGGTTGTTGGGCACTTATCTAAAGCAGCTGGACAAAATGCTTCCATAACTGTCGAAAATCATGGAGGAACGAACAAGTTCACTCACTGACACTCATATTCACTGACGGACCTATCAGAGGTCTATTGTCTTCTCATAGGCAAATAGGCCTGAATGAGTGCATATTGTGCATACAGTAGATTGTAATAATACACTGCTCAAAAAATTAAGGGAACACTTAAATCACACATTGGATCTCGATGAACGAAATATATTAAAGATTGTAGCGTAAAGGTACACAAGTGAATTTAAGTGTCACCTTATCAAGAATCCTAGAAACTCAATTTCTGCAATAATTGGATGCAGACACCAATTCCAAAGATACAAATTCTCAAACTTATTAAAAACAAAGATAAAATGTAGCACTACACTAGTTATACAAAAAGGGAAAAACTAATAAAAATTCACTCAAGATCAACAAATCAAAGACAAATCACTTCCATGACCAAATCAAAGACCATGGGATCGCATACAAATCATTAAATAAAAAAAGGTTATAAACACATTGACTACAATACCGGTTAGTTAGACGAAGGTGAGTCTCTCATTAGTATTGTTAGTCGGACATTAAATAACTAATGCAGGTTAGTATTTATGTCAATAACTTATATATATCAGTCTCATTTACGTTTGGGTGCCAAGAAAGATCCTATCATTACTTGTTACCACAATTCTCTCTAATTGATTACTGTTCAATGATTAAGGATAGGCAGGACCACCTATAATCTGGTGTCTATTAACGTGTGTCAATTTCAGACTAAACAGTTAAACAGGATTGAGAAGATATTTCTCGGCGTTGACAGATTTTATTTCTAAAATTGTCAAACATAACCGTTTAATGCAACACTTATTTATATTTAAGAAAATACTAAATGATATTACATATTCTAAAGTTTATGACTCACAGAATAACATTTCTAATTGATTTCTCAAGTGTCATGAATAATAAACTCCAAACTGTTAAACTCTCTGTCTTCAGGCTCAAATAAAAACACACGGCACAAGGTCCGTGTGGTTTGGAACAAAGGCAGTCCGGTTCGGCTTTGTCCTATAACTTCCACTTCAGTTGATGCACCTGGAAGTTGGGGTTTCGCGAAAGTAGAGTAGTTTCCAAACAGATTTTCCACTGGTTTGAAGGCTCCAAGGTTGTGCACAAAATCTTCTTTGCAAACAGGGTTTCCACCGTAGTTACTTGAAGACAAAGTCTTTGAGGAAAGCAGGGCCCTGTTCGTTCCAAGGGTCAAGTTTCTTAAGACTCAAATAGCTATTTAAATGACTGAACACTTTCGTATACAGTTGACTTAGTGAATTGTTCAGCTGTAAAACTCCACTGATCAGGTGGGCACAGGTGGGCATGCGCAGTCTGTAAAGTTCTTTATTTAATAAAGTCCTTTAAAAGAATTCTTCGTACGGCTCAATCTCCTTCTCCCAGTTTAACTCTTCTGTTGCCGGCAAAGACTTAGTTGGTTTCTGGTTCCGGTTCGGGCAACAGAGCTACAGGTTGAGCTGTGGCAGCGAGTTACTGGTTCAGAGAGAGAGAGAGAGAGAGAGAGAGAGAGAGAGAGAGAGAGAGAGAGAGAGAGAGAGAGAGACCGTGCGCTGTTCTTTATACGCCTGTCAGATCAATAGGTGATTGGTTCTTGAGTTTGTGAGATTGGATTTCGGTTTCAGTCCCCAGTGTCCTATTGGAGGGGGGCTTGATTTATGACTGATGTCAATCCATGCCATCTTTTGGAAATGCCGGTTGGCCCGGGTTCGTAGCTCTGTGTATGGATTTCGGCTCTCGTCCATTTCAAAGAGTTTTTATTACCTACAGGCCCCCTTCCCCAGACATTTCACAGCAGGATTCCAAACTATTTGGCCTATTTTCAGTGCCATCCTCCCAAAACTGTCACTTTGATGTAAACCAGTTCCACACTTTAAGGAAATCTGATAACTTTGGGGGGAGAGGTCTTCTTTAGATCAGTGCTTCAGCTCAGAGCTAAAATGCTCTTATCAAAATAACCCATCATAACGCTACACAGTATATTGGGTAGTGCTATGACAGCCTTATAGTAGTTAAATGTATATTTTCCCATACATTGTTCAGAATGGATTAAAGAGCACCTTCAGGTGGATGAACATGTCTTCTCTCAGAGCAACAAGAAAATGCTGTTATAGATAAAGTTATACAGAACAACCCCATCTGCCTCAAAGAAATACAACAAAGAATAATCCAGGACAATCAAGTCATTCATAACATTCAACAATGCAGTCTGGCCACAATTGATCATGTCCTGAAGAGAAATGCCCTCTGCATGAAGCAGGTGTACAGAGCATAGGCGTCAATTGGGTATGGCAAGTTATGGCAGCTGCAGAGTAATTGCAGAGTAATTGAGAATGTTTTAAACTAGGGACCAGGGGGGCAGGGAGCTCTGACAATGGGAGATGTTCCATTAAGGAAAGAAAACAAAGGGAAACTGCTAGTAGGAAAGTCCTGAAATGTTTGTACCTCAATGCCAGGAGTATAAGGAACAAGATGTTAGACTTGGAAGCCACAGTGCTGGCGTGTGACTATGATGTTGTAGGAGTGACAGAAACACGAATAACAGAAAATGATGGGGATGAACACAAGTTGAAAGGATACACACAGTTTAGGAGAGATAGGCAAAATCGAAGAGGAGGTGGGGTAGCATTATATGTGAAAAATGACACTGAGGCAGAAGAACTCTAAAATTAGATCCCAGTAATGGAACAGAATCTTTGTGGGTGAAACTTTTGAACAAGAGATCCGGAGGATTAGTGGTAGGAGTGTGTTACAGACCACCCAACTCAGATATTCAGCAACATGTTGCATTGTACAATGTAATCAGGACTGCATGTAGCAAGGATATGGCTGTTATCATGGGGGATTTCAATTTCCCAAACAAAATAAATGGTTGAGATGGTAAATGACTGCTTTCTAACTCAATTTGTCAGGGAACCAACCAGGGAGAGCATATGCATTGACTTGATCTTTTCAAATGACCAAGTTAGAGTCAGAGGGACACTTGTTAGAGAACCAATGACAAACTGTAATCACAATATGGTTAGCTTTGAGATATTATTTAAAAAATAAGGACCAAGTCTAAAACAATGGTCTAAAATTTAAAAAAAGCAAACCTTGAAGGTATGAGGCGGCACTTAGAAGAGGTCGACTGGAGCACACTGGATACAGATTCAGTTGAAAATGGATGGTTATATTTTAAGAATATACTACTTGAGGCTCAGGAAACATTTGTACCAAAATTTAGCAAATTGAGGACCAAAAAACATTGGTCAAAATGGTTTAATAGAAGTATGCAAAAAAATATAAAGAGAAAGAAAATGTTGTATAGCACATACAAAAGAGATAGAGACAAAACAAAATACAAAGCATATGTTGAGCTGCAAAGAGATCTTAAGAAAGGGATCAGGAAGGCAAAGAGGGAAAAATAAAGAAACATAGCTCTTAGATCTAAAACTAATGCAAAGAGCTTGTTTCAATACTACAACAGCAAGAGGTCAATAAAGGAGGAAGTGAAACAGCTAAAGAGCAAAAATTGAAGTATCTTGGAAAACAAACAAGATGTGGCAAATGTTCTCAATGAGTATTTCACAGAGGTTTTTACACAAGAAAAAATTGATAACATGCCACAGGTTAACAATCAGTCCAGTCAAACCCTAAGAGAGATCAGGATAAATGAGGAGGAGGTACTAAAGGGACTAGCAGAATTAAAAACAAACGCAACTGCAGCTGTAGGTCACGTGAAAGCATATGATATGTTATACTTAGATTAAAAAAAAGTTTTTGATAAGGTTCCACACCAAAGACTGATCCTCAAATTGGAAGCTGTAGGCATTCAGGGTAATGTAAGTAGATGAATTATGAACTGTTCTCCCTTGTTTTTATGCCCCTTCTACCGGTAACTTAAACACGCCTGTGCTGATGCTCATGTGTCTGGCGTTTGTATTGTATAGGAAACAGAGGGTGTCGATTAGAGGAGTTGCTTCTAACTGGAGTGAAGTTGTTAGTGGAGTTCCACAGGGATCAGTACTAGGGCCTTTGCTTTTTCTAATCTATATTAATGACCTGGACTCTGGGATAGTTAGCAAACTTGTCAAATTTGCAGATGATACTAAAATAGGTGGCTCAGCAGATACAATCTCGGCAGCACAGGCTATTCAAAGGAACTTGAGTCTATGTGGACTCCTCACTTTCCTCATCCAAACAATGTGGGGAAGCAATAAAAAAGGCAAACAGAGTGTTAGGGTATATTGTCAAAAGTGTAGAATTTAAAACAAGGGAAGTAATGTTCAGACTGTACAATGCACTAGTTAGACCTCATCTGGTATACTGTGTACAGTTCTGGGCTCCACACTTCAAGAAAGATTTCACTGCTCTCTAGAGGCAGTTCAGAGGAGAACAACCAGACTTATTCCAGGTCTGAAGGGAATGTCCTACTGAGAGACTGAGGGAACTGAACCTTTTCACCCTGGAACAGAGGAGACTATGTGGGGACTTGATCCAAGTCTTCAAAAACATGAAAGGCATCGACCACATCAAACCAGAGGAGCTTTTCCAGATCAGCAGGGAGACACGCAGCTGGGGACACAAATGGAAATTGGGTTTCAGGAAAACAGGAGACACTTCTTCACACAGAGAGTTCTCACAATCTGGAACAAACTCTCCAGCAATGTGGTAGAAGCTGAACGTTTGGGAACATTTAAAAATAGACCGGATAGGATCCTTGGATCACTTAGTTATTAATGGACACGAAACGAGCACGATGGGTCAAATGGCCTCCTTTCGTTTGTAAAGTTTCTTATGTTCTTATGTTCTTATCAACATCATTCGTGGGGGAAGAAAAATCTAGCTAGCTAGTTTGCATTTAATGAGCATCGAACAAGAGATGAAACGAAAACAAATACCAACTGATGGATTCACAAAACTTAAAGATGCATCTACAACATCTGAAATGCAGTCAAGTGGAGCGGTGTTGCAAGCTCTTGAGCAGCTGCCACTGTCCCCTCCTCAGTCTAGCCAGGCGGTGGATTGAATATTCGGTGTCTACAGACTCAATTTTCTGTTTCACTTGCCACCACTTTGGAGGTGCATCAAGAAGTGCCAGAGACAGGTAAGGGGCTCTCGTCTTCATTGATAATGGATTTTCCTGTTGGAAGAACATTTAGGCCCAGATCAGAGGACATGCACTCAGTAAACATCACATGGGTGCTGTGGTAACAGGGGCAAACTTCAGAAAGGTGAATTCTGGAAAATTGGCCTCAATTGCCACCACAATAGATGCCAACAGGGCTGTAGAGGTCCAAGAAAACAGGGCACACTTGAAAGCGCTGTTCCAAATTACAGCCCTGCTTGCCTTTTCGTGGCCACGGTGAGGACCGTCCTACTAATAAGGGAAATTTCCTTGAGTTTGTGGACATGCTTTCAGAGAGTGACAAGAACATCAAATCCAAAACTAACAGGAGATATGGACACTATTCTTCACCAGACGCACAAAATAACGTGTTTTGGGGGAAAGAATAAAAAAGACCATCATTAATGAGGTAAAAGAGGCTTGTTTCTTTTCTATATTGGTAGATACATATCAAAGAAAGAACAGCTTGCTATCTTCGTCCGCTGTGTTCACAGTGGAATTATTAAAGAGCGAGCAATCGGTACCTACCATATGACGAACCTTAGTGCAGAAGCACTGGCTAATGTTATCTGTGAGGAGCTTACAAATCAAGGCATAGACATGCAGCTATGTGTGAGACAGTGCTATGCCACGCTCACCGTCTTAACCTGGTGTTGGTCAATACAATCAGTGATATCCCTCACATCTCCAAGTTCTTCAGCATCATTCAGACTCTACACTTTTATCGCAAACAGCAATACAAGGCACACATTATTAATTGAGGCTCAAACTCAGTTAAGCCAAAGAGTTCTACCGTTAGAACGCACCTGTGACACCCACTGGTGCTATTGGTACAGGGCCATTCAGAAGATAATGTTGCGCAATGAAGCAATACTGACAGTGCTGGATGTAACAGTGGAAGCCCACAAAGAGGGATCAGTAGAGGCAGCTGGCCTTAAAATGAAAGTCTCATCATTCCCCTTCATACTCCACCTCCACACACTTCAGCGAATTCTGGGCACATCATATGGACTGTCGGAGCAGCTTCAGACAGGGCCTGGCCATTCCAAAAGCCGAAGTACAAAGGCTCATCTGGATGCAATGCAGTCAGAAGATGAGTAGAATGGCAGAATGAGAGATGCCAAGGCATTTGCTAGAGAAATGGGCATTCTGGGCGGTGCCCCCTGCCCGAAGGAGTCAGCGAGAGCACGACGAGTGTCAAAACTACTTACTGAGTTTGTAATGGATCAGACAATGAGATGGTGACCAGCACAAGAGAACCTTCTTTGAAATCATCAACCGATTCTCTTTCAAATTCACTTGGAGACTCACTGAGAATGAAGGCCTGCTTGATGCTATCCAGGCATTCGATAGGTCGTCCCCCAAGTTTTTGGAAGTGATGGCCTTTGACCAATGCATATGAAAACCACATTGACACCACAGTACTACAAGCCCAGTGTCAGACAGCCAAGGCCCTAGTCTCCTTGACTGAGAAAGATGATGATGATGATGTTAATGATGAGGATGGCATCTTGTCCACCTTGAACAAGCTCAACTCCATCCCGAGCGCATTCTTAGAGCTGTTCTGCATCACTGCAACATTGCCTGTGTCTACAGCGTCCAATGAGAGATTCTTTTCTGTTTTAAAATGTGTCAAAAACACAGAACAACAATGAGTGATGACAGATTTACCCACGTCATGCTTATGGCTGTGGAATCTACACTGGTAAAGATATTAAACATGGATGATCTGGTGACAGACTTTGCCCAGTTAAGGCCCAGATGCTACCCTCTTATGGACTAAACAAATAGCAGCCTACAGCACCAGAAGGTAAGAAGATGGGAATGGCTTCCTCCTGTAATCTGCTGAGCAAGCAAATAATTGCCTATAGCAGCCTGATGCTATTTGATGAATTGTACTATAGTTAACCATTATTGGCTTTGTCAAAGTGTACTGATGTTACATTAGAAGCAAGCAAGTGATCAGTCGTGATTTCATATGTTGGATTGTCTGAGGCTTAGCACTGACTGCCTGTTTAATTGTGTGCTGTTGGACCTGTGAACTGTGTGACAGCGGCTGCGATGCAAATGAAAGTGACAACAGGTACACTGGAGAGGCAACAGCAAGCCAACCCCCAAAAAGGGAATGATTTTGCAGGTGGTGGCCACAGACAATTGCTCTCTCCTTATTCTTCCTGACTGATTCTTCTCTAGTTTTGCTAGTGTCCTTGTCACTACTGGTAGCATGAGGCAGTACCTGCAGCCCATTCAGGTTGCACAGGTAGTCCAGCTCCTCCAGGATGGCACATCCTTACGTGCTGTTGCAAGAAGGTTTGCGGTGTCTCACAGTACAGTCTCAAGAGCATGGAGGAGATACCAAGAGACGGGCCGTTACACGAGGAGAGCTGAAAGGGGCTGTAGAATGGCATCAACCTAGCAGCAGGATCGGTATTTGCTCCTTTGTGCGAGGAGGAACAGGAGGAGCACTGCCAGAGCTCTACAAAATGACCTCCAGCGGGCTACTGGTGTGCATGTTTCTGACTAAACTGTCAGAAAGACTCCGTGAGGGTGGCTTGAGAGCCCGACGTCCTCTAGTGGGACCTGTTCTCACAGCCCAGTACCGTGCAACTCAATTGGCATTCATCAGAGAACACCAGAATTGGCAAGTACATCTTCACAGATGAGAGCAGGTTCACACTGAGCACATGTGACAGACATGAAAGAGTCTGGAGACGCCATGATGAACGTTATGCTGCCTGCAACATCATCCAGCATGACCGGTTTGGCGGTGGGTCAATGATGGTCTGGGGAGGCATATCCTTGGAGGGTCACACAGACCTCCACGTGCTAGCCAACAGTAACAGCCTGCCTGCTGTTAGGTAACAAGTTGTAATCCTCAGACCCATCGCCAGACCTTATGCTGGTGCAGTGGGCCCTGGGTTCCTCCTGGTGCAGGACAATGCCCGGCCTCATGTGGCCAGAGTGTGTAGACAGTTCCTGGATGACAAAAGCATTGATGCCACTGACTGGCCCTCACGTTCCCCAGACCTGAATCCAATTGAGAACCATTGGGACATTATGTATCGGTGCATCCGACGCCTCCAAGTAATGCCACAGTAATGCCAAATGGCTTGGAATCCCTGCTGTGAGATGTCTGGGGAATAGGGCCTGTAGGTAATAAAAACTCTTTGAAGTGGACGAGAGCAGAAATCCCGACACAGAGCTACGGGCCCGGGCCAACCGGCATTTCCAAAAGATGGCATGGATATCTCTCTCTCTCTCTCTCTCTCTCTCTCTCTCTCTCTCTCTCTCTCTCTCTCTCTTTCCTGAACCAGTAACTCGCTGCCACAGCTCAACCTGTAGCTCTGTTGCCAGAAACCAACCAAATCCTTGCCGGCAACAGAAGAGTTAAACTGGGAGAAGGAGATTGAGCCGTACGAAGAATTATTTTAAAGGACTTTATTAAATAAAGAACTTTACAGACTGCGCTGCCCGCCTGTGCCCATCTGATCAGTGGAGTTTTACAGCTGAACAATTGACTAAGTCAACTGTATACGAAAGTGTTCAGTCATTTAAATAGCTATTTGAGTCTTAAGAAACTTGACCCTTGGAACGAACAGGGCCCTGCTTTCCTCAAAGACTTTGTCTTCAAGTAACTACGGTGGAAACCCTGCTTGCCAAGAAGATTTTGTGCACAACCTTGGAGCCTTCAAACCAGTGGAAAATCTGTTTGGAAAAGACTCTACTTTCGCGAAACCCCAACTTCCAGGTGCATCGACTGAGTGGAAGTTCTTGGACAAAGCCGAACCGGACTGCCTTTGTTCCAAACCACATGGACCTCGTGCCGTGTGCTGTTATCTGACCCCGAAGCCAGAGAGGCCCCTTGCGACGAAGTTCAGATAAGTTTAACAGTTTGGAGTTTATCATTCATGACATTTGAGAAATCAATTAGAAATGTTAATCTGTGATTCATAACTCTAGAATGTGTAATATCATTTTGTTTTCTTAAATATAAATGTGTGTTGCATTAAACTGTTTTGTTGATAATTTTAGAAATAAAATCTGTCAACGCCGAGAAATATCTTCTCAATCCTGTTTAACTGTTTAGTCTGAAATTGACACAAGTTAATAGACACCATATTATAGGTGGCCCTGCCTATCCTTAATCATTGAATAATAATCACTTAAGGGAAATTGTGGTAACAAGTAATGATAGGATCTTTCTCGGCACCTAAACGTAAATGAGACTGATATATATATAACGAGAAGTTACCTGACATTAAGCTGCGTAGTTATTTAATGTCTGACTAATAATACTAATGAGAGACTCACCTTCGTCTTACTAACCGGTATTGTAGTCAATGTGTTTATAACCTTTTTTGTTTAACGATTTGTGTGTTATCATATGCGATCCCATGGTCTTTGATTTGGTCACAGAAGTGATTTGTCTTTGATTTGTTGATCTAGAGTTGAATTTTAATTAGTTTTTCCCTTTTGTATAATTAGTGTAGTGCTACATTTTATCTTTGTTTTTAATAAGTTTGAGAATTTTTATCTTTGGAATTGGTGTCTGCGTCCAATTATTGCAGAAATTGTCATATCAATTGAGAAAAACTATACCATACAGTATACTTTATACTGAAATACTCTGATTCAGAAATGCAATGCCCATGGTACACTGTGGTGCATGGTTTTCTCTCAGGAATCTTCAAATGATTGAAGCCACGTAGATCTGCTCACATTAGGCTAAACTCTCTGTCCAGCCTCTCTCAGGGTGAGACCTGGTTGATCATTTGAGATCCTTCTTCTGTGCCCTTTTCCTACCCCCTCTCCTCTCCCTCTACCCTAAACTCTTTCCACCTCCTCCCCTTATTCTTGCTCATCTCCTCCTCCTCTTCCTCTCCCCTCAACTATTCCTTCCTCACCTATGAGCTCCTCTCATTCTTACACCTCATCATCTAACACGTTCTCCAGGCTCCTCTATTGTTTGTTCAGGATTCAGGGCTGAACAGGTGACTCCTTTTATTAATAGAGAAATGTTGATATCTGTGTGAACAATTTAGCAATTTGCACTTCCTGTTTTGTGTGCTTTACTAACCCAGCTGACATCAATTTGATGGCAGTTGAGCACATTCTATGTAAATTTGACAAGATGGTAAATTTAACTGAAAGTCAAGTTCTGGGTTAATAAACAAACCAAGAAACAAATGCAAACAAAAACACAAAACACACATGCTTGTGGGAGCAAGTCAACCACTGTTTTATTCTGCCACCAAGACAAGAATAAAAAAAACAAATATAAATACATAACTAAATAAAACTACTAAAATAATTTTGCTCGGGAACAGAATGATCCATCTTTGTTTAATGTAATAACAATGGTAATGTAAATGGAGAACCAGTGGACATTTTAAAAATATTGTAAAAAATGACTTATTGTACAGGATTGCTCATATCAATGACAGTCAGGTAGAACAGTTGTTGGTCCCGACGGCATATTAGAACACTCGCTCACAGTCAATTGTTTGGTGCTCATTTACGGGGGAGAAGACACAAATCATGTCCTGAGTGCCAATCAACCAATCCCAGATACACACCTCCAAGCTCCCCTGCAACCCTTTCCAATTATTGATGTGCCATTTGAGAGGATTGCTATGGACCTCGTAGGTCCCTTACCTCGACCTCGGTTCAGGTGTTTTCACGTGTGGGTATGTGTCACAGACGGGATAAGGCTTTTATTAGGAATTAATCTAGTTATCTTTTGTTTAATTGTATTCTCTTGTTATGACTTATTCGTTATGATTGTTTTGATTTACAAATTGCTTTTACACACAGGGTTTGTGTTTTTGAGGTAGATTCTGGAACTGTTTACTCCTGTGCTAGATAGGGCGTCGCCCGTTAAGCTCTAGCTCAATTATTGGTACACTGGTTCCTTGTTTGAGAGGAGACCCCTATAAGAGTGGGGGCCGAGGAAGACAAAGGAGGCCGAACCAGATCAGAGATGGGGTGAGAAGGGTTTGGAGGACAGGCCGTGCAGGGGGGGCGCACGCGGTGGCTGGCTCAGTGTGAGTGAGTGGCCGGGCAGCGGGATGGAAACGGAGAAAAGGAGGAAAGGCAGTTGAGTGAGAGGGCCGAGAAGCCCAGCGCCCACCCGGCCCGGTGAGTGGAAGAGCGGGGTGTATCGGTGTTGCGCCCATGACCACTCATCTGGGAGGTCTTGGTACAGCGAAGTGGCGCTGGGTACCCTACACTGCAGGTGCCGGTTCCTGTGCCTTTTGTTCCCCTCATCTGAGCAGCCGCCTAGTCCTCTCTTGTGTACCCCAGAGCAGCCTGCAGCCGAGGGCAGCCAAGAGAGAAGCCTGTGGCCTGAAGGATGGTTAGAGGGGACCTTCGGGTCAGGACTTCCTCACCATATGTACTGTTTTTAAATTAGTTAGATAGCCCGGGTTTTTAGATAGAAAATTACCCAAAACACAGACATATGTATGGCTAAATAAACTGTGGATGGATATATGTTGTTGTGACGCACACAAAATGTATGGTTACGTTGGGAAAACTGTAACTGTAATACTCAGGTTGTGTAGGACCGGGCGATCGCCACTGGAGGGGGTTAGCTTGTTGTGTGGGAGGTTTGCTTTGGGAGACAAGGTTTCCGGTTCCTTATTCTGGAGCAGGGCTATCTGCACACTACAACAATCGTCTCCAGTCTCTGATTATTTATCCTTTTATAGGTATTATTATCTGTTACGTGGCCCTGTGGCTGGGGTCTGTTACAGATTTTTGGGGGCTCGTCCGGGATTGCCGCCACCTACTGGGGGAATGCTGATCCAGTGATTCTGAGATACTGGGACCGTGTGACTGTGTGACCGAGCTTGAGAGGGATAGAGGAAGAGGGCTGCAATGTCAGACAGTGAGAGGAAGAGCCTGGTGCGAGGCATCAGGAAGAGCCTGCTGGAACTGACGCCTGAGGAACTCTTCAAGATTGCCAACACAGTGGGTCCGGTACCTGGTAAAGATCAGTTAGAGCTAGTAGTGAATGATGAAGAGGGTTCTCTTGATTTTATTAATGCTTTCCTAATGTGTAAACCTTTGGTAGAGTCAGAAGATGTGGGTATGGCAGAACTACTAGTTCTAAGAGATTGTATTGATGATTTGGTAAAACACCGTATGTTAACTGTTAAACAAACTGTTGATTTGGATGCTAGTGTTGACTCACATGATACACACTCCCCACCCACCAATACAGCCACTGGCACAGATGCTGATTACCAGCAAATGCTTGTTGCTTATGAGGAGCTGGGTAGGAACCTTCTACGTAGAGGCAATCACACTCAACCCCATGTAGCAACACCTCATCCGAAACAGCAAGACAACGCTAGGCAGGGTAGCCATCACCAGGGCGACCAGACAGGAACACATAAACATGAGAAAGTGGTCTCTTTAAGAGACCTCTCCTACCTCAACCGCAGGGAGTTTAAAATTCAAGGGGGGCAAATAGGGGACAACTCTTCAGATATAAACTACAATAATGTGTGCAAGCAGATAGATGAAGGGGTGAGGGAAGACTTTAGTGACACTGAGATAGTCAGAGGGGTTCTTAGGATCATCAAACCAGGCAAATTCAAAGATATGCTAATGAATAAGGAAGATATCACTGTAACTGAACTTAAGGGGTTCCTTCAGTCTCATCTAGGGGACAGAAACAGCACAGAGCTATTCCAGGAGCTAATGTGTGCAAAACAAACAGAACAGGAATCACCACAACAGTTCCTCTACAGGATGATTGGGCTAAAACAGAAAATATTCTTCATGTCAAAACAAGATGGGACAGACATTAAATACAGTGCAGAGACAGTCCAAGAGGTGTTTCTACACAGTGTATCAGGGCTTAGGCTTTAGGCATAACGACATCCGAAGGGAACTGCGGCCTCTCCTGTCAGATAGTAAGGTGACAGATTAAGTGATTCTCAAACATGTCATGAAGATCACCAGTGATGAAAATGAGAGACAGCGGAGGCTAGGGCCCTCACACCGTTCTAAACCGGCCCATGCTCATGGCGTTCAGCTTGAAGAAGAACATAATCATGTCCCAAACATGAAGATAGGGACCTCTGACCGGAAAAACAAGAATAAAACAATACAGCAGCTCAGCGAACAGGTAGAGACTCTGGCACACATGCTTAATGAACTTAAGAATACCAAACAACAAGAACAAGCATGCCAGTGTTCCACAAACCAAAAATCTCAGACAAAACGTGAGAAGCTATACGGATGTTCCAACTGCGTGGAGAAAGGTCTCTCTAATTGTAGTCATTGCTTTTACTGTGGGGAGGAAGGACACCAAGCAGTAGGAGTCAAGACCGTCGGGAAACGGCAGCCGATCACTGTGGAGGGACAGACAGTGATCGAGCCACATCAACAGTCCCAACTTGCTGGTTTCCCAGAACCAAGGGAGCAGAATTTAAATGCTAGGCACCAGACAGCTCCCCATGCATGTGTAGAGGCCACCAGAACTGGAAGGAAGAAGAGGTCAGCAGACCGCTCTACTTCTGACTGTACAGGCCAGTCAACTACGGGTCGAGATAGAGTAGCCCAACTAATATGGAACAAATGTCTACTTGAATGTTATATGAATGGCCTAGCAACAAAAGTCCTCCTGGATACTGGTGCCCAAGTTAGTATTGTAGATCATGCCTGGAGAAAAAGATACCTCCCCACTCAGAAGGTCAGGCCTCTAACTGAACTATTGGGAACTGAGGGAAATATTGATGTATATGCAGTAAATGGGGATACCATACCATTCGATGGGTGGGTTGAAGTCACTGTGAACCTACCTGGCAATGACAATCCAAATCTGTCCATCCAAGTGCCATTCTTAGTGACTCAGGGAACGCTGGAAAGACCGCTGCTTGGTTTCAATGTGGTCGAGGAACTAGCTAGAAAACAAACTGGAGGACTCTTGGCAACCTTAGTTAACCTACTAAGTAGAGCTATGGGTATTGAAGATGACCGGGTCGCAACGATGGTGAGCTTTGTCCAGACACAGAAGACAGAGATGCAACAGGCTCACTTGAGAGTGGGTCTTCGTGGGTTTGTCATTCTCTCTGGTCATGTAGCTCAGGTGAGGTGTAGAATCCCTTCCAACCTAAGCCTGTCTGATTGTTTAGTTCTGTTTGAGCCAGATGAAAACAACACTCAGCTAGCACAACTGGATGTGGGCGAGGGCCTCGTAGTACAACCATATGTTCAGATTCCTGTGGGGAACAGTACTACACATGACATCACCCTATCCCCGAGGACAGTCATTGGTAGAATCCAGCCCATAGCTGGGATAGTTGAGACAGACTCACCTGTTAAGCCAAAGTCCAGTGTTAAGGTCAACCACATCACCGACATACCAACTGTGGGGAATTCCCCACTGCCACCGTGGCAACCACCTGTTGATGTTAGTCACCTGGAGGAGAAACAGCAAGAGATAGTGAAAAAGATGCTCTGTGAGGAATCCGCAGCATTTGCACGAGATGACAGTGACATAGGGTGTATCCCAAGCTTACAGATGTCACTCTGTAAGTTTGAAAGATGATATCCCTGTACAAAGAGCTTATTCTTCTGTTCCAAAACCGCTGTACAAGGAAGTCAAATAATATGTTGAAGACCTCTTGGCAAAGGGATGGATCATCAAATCTAGGTCACCTTACTCTGCACCAGTCATATGTGTGCGGAAGAAGGATGGGACACTTCGGCTGTGTATAGATTATAGGCAGCTTAACCAGAAAACAGTTCCTGACAGGCACCCACTACCTCGTATCCAAGACCTGACAGACACTCTTGGTGGTTACCATTGGTTTTCCATTTTAGATCAAGGCAAAGCCTACCACCAAGATTTCATGGCCGAGGGTTCTAGGCATTTCACTGCCTTCATCACACCCTGGGGTCTATACGAATGGGTTAGGATCCCATTTGGCCTGTCGAACGCGCCTGCCGCCTTCCAACGGAGCATGGAAGAAATGTTATACAACGCTGCGCGATGAATGCTGTATCCCCTATCTAGATGATGTACTTTGTTATGCACGGTCCTTTGAAGAGCACGTGGAGGGGCTCCATAAAGTCCTCAGGGCTCTCCAGCGTCATGGAGTCAAACTGAGACCAGAAAAATGTGAGGTGTTCAAACACGAGGTCAGATACGTGGGGCGTCTTGTCTCAGCAGACGGTGTCAAGATAGATCCCAAGGACATAGGTTCGGTCTTGGCACTCAAAGACAAAACACCACAGATTGTTGGAGATGTGCGGAGACTGTTAGGATTCCTGAGCTACTACAGGAGCTACATCCAGGACTTTTCAAGGATAGCTAAACCATTCTATGAGCTACTCCAAGTAAAGTCAACTGTACCACCACCAGTGAAGTCAGTTAGAGGGAAGATCAGAGGTCCCCAGCTGTCCTCCCGGGCTCCCATAGAATGGACTAGCGGACATCAGTCAACCCTTGAGGGGCTAGTCAATATGCTAACCAACCCACCTGTGTTAGCATATCCAGATTTCAACTTGCCGTTCACGCTACACACGGATGCTTCAGAGCAGGGACTGGGAGCTGTCCTATACCAACGCCAGGATGGAAAGCTAAGGGTGATCGGACATGGATCAAGGACTCTCACGCCAGCAGAGAGAAATTACAATCTCCATTCTGGGAAGCTTGAGTTCCTTGCGCTGAAATAGGCAGTATGTGAGAAGTTTAGGGACTATTTATTCTATGCTCCACACTTCACCATCTATACTGATAATAATCCCCTAACATACGTAATGAACACCGCTAAGCTAAATGCTGTAGGCCACCGCTGGGTCGGGGAACTGTCTGACTTCCGGTTTGAAATAAAATATCGGCCTGGAAAGGTCAACATTGACGCAGACACATTTTCTCGCTTGCCCCTTGACATTAACAAATATGCGATGGAATGCACAGAAGGACTGTCTGATGATGTAGTCCGGGCAACCTGGGAAGGAAGTCGAGCAGCGCAGAGGAAAGACGTGCCTTGGGTCGCCGCCCTGAACTTGGCCTCCATAGATGCCAACCAACAACCCTGAAGCATACTGCCAACGATCAAGCATGATGAACTAGTCAAAGCACAATGAGAAGACCATGCCATTGGTGAGTTTATTCGCTTGAAGGAAGAGAACAAAGCAATTGATAATGACACCAGGAGAGCGGTGAAGGGGGAAACGAGGAAACTATTACATGAATGGACAAAACTGTACTTGGAAAATGGACTCCTGTACAGAAAGACAACCGAGAAGCGACAACTCGTCCTCCTTACTAAATACAAACAGGCTGTGCTGAAATATCTCCATGATGACATGGGCTACGTTGGGACAGAACGAGTACTCAACCTTGCAAGAGAGAGATTCTATTGGCCATTCATGAAAAGAGAAATCGAGGAATACGTCACACGTAGATGTCACTGTATAAAACAAAAGAAACCATTCACACATGTCTGAGCTCCTATGGGAAGCATCACTACTAGCTCACCCTTAGAACTCGTCTGTATTGACTACTTGCACCTAGAGACCAGTCGGGGAGGTTACAAGTACATCCTAGTGATGTAGATCATTTTACAAGGTTTGCACAAGTTTACGCTACAAAGAACAAGTCTGGTCGAACCGCAGCGGAGCGCATCTTTAATGACTACATCCCAAGGTTTGGCTATCCCTTGAAATTGCATCACGACCAGGGGCACGAGTTCGAGAATGAGCTCTTCAGAACGCTTCGAGGCCTGTCCGGTACAGGCCATTCCAGAACGTCACCCTACCACCCTAAAAGCAATCCCGCTGAGTGGTTTAACCGATCATTGTTACAGATGTTAAGGACATTTGAAGAAAATGAGAAAGAAAGGTGGAAGGAACATCTCCCACAAATAGTACATGCATACAATTGTACTAGACATGACTCCACTGGATTCTCGCCATTCTATCTACTCTATGGTCGCCACCCACGTCTTCCTGACTTGCTTTTTGGATTGCTAACAGATGAAGAGTCCAGCTCACCCAGAGGATATGCCGAGAAATGGGCCACTAGAATGACTGAAGCATACAGAATAGCATTGGAAAACAGTAAACACTCCAGTGCCAGACACAAAGCCTATTATGACAGACAGACCAAAGGGGTAGCCCTCCAGCCAGGAGATAGAGTCCTAGTACGAAACTTGAGTGAACGAGGAGGCCCGGGTAAACTGAGGTCATACTGGGAAAAGACCATCTACCTTGTGAAGGAACAAGTCGGAGATAACCCTGTGTACAGAGTCAGTCCGGAAACAGGTGAACGTAAAACACGGACTCTCCATCGGAACCTATTGCTCGGTGTAAACAACCTACCTTTAGATGTGCCTCCATGTTCAGCCAAAGACGCACTCTCAAAGAAACCTAAGAGAAGACACAGAGAAGACCGAGTCCAAGAGGACAAGGAACACCGCAAAAGCGATACAACAGATTCTGAAGATGGAGACGATAGACAACGTTTCTGGGTGAGAATACCAGAATACCTACTCAAGGAAGAAGGAACAGGAACAGGCCAGCCAAAGTTGAGGCCTACCTGTGTATCACAGAGAAACCTTATACCGAGTGAAGTCTCTCAGAGGACAATACATAGTGTGACTGTACATGTGGAAGTAAGACGAGGTGAACATGAAAGACAATTGGATGAGCACTTACCGGCGACTGATCAGTCTGATGAAGAAGTGCAAGAACATGCTGAGGACAAAATGCCATTGAGGGAAAATAGCGAGTGCGTAACTAATGCGAAAGGTGATCGTGATGAGCAAGCCAGGAGGTTTGCCAGAGATAGGAGGCCTAAGCAAATGTACACTTACAAGACGCTAGTTCAGCCAACGCTATGGCCAGCAGTCAACGTGGTAGAGGCCTATTGTACACCTTATGTGCCAGTGTGGGGAACACAGTATCACATTACACCACCTTACCACTATACATCCCTTTACAACACACCCTATCCCACCCCATACCCTACTTATGTGTATTGAAAGAATAAGGGGTTTAGCTACTGTAACACAACAAAAGGTTGTCAGGCTATGAAGAGATGTTTTATAAAGCCCATGTGTTAGAATGTGGAGGGGAAGTGTATTATATTTGTAAACACGACTCGGAACAATGTGGAAATGGTTACGCGGCGCCGTAGACCCGCGTCTTTGTCTACAACTTTTGAAATTTGTATCTATTTATTTTATGTCTTGCTGACATCAGGGTTTAAATATATATAATATAATATAATATAATATAATATATATATATATATATATATATATATATATCATTGTGTTATTTAAGTTAAATAGATAGACATTGTTCAGGTTAGATTTGTTATATTAGGCTTTGCAGTGCGGTCTGATGCCCGTGGCGCAGGCGGCATTAGCCTGTTGTTTTATCAGATGCTGTTTGTACACAAAGGGCTAACCCGCCATTTTGCATGAGTGACCTAAAACTTATTACTTACCTCAATGGTAAACCTGGGAACAGATGTATTAAGCTTTTATGTAGGAGAGATTGTATGTTCTTTCTCTGTTACTGCTAGGTCTATTTTCCCATCTTTAGATGAGGTTTATAAATAGTGTGTTTGGATGTGTAAAGAATATGTAAAAGTGAATGTGAGTGTAAAATAATTATATAGGGAAAGGTATAGAGATGAATACAGTTGTGCTGATTAACTGAATAGGTGAAATACATTGAATGTAATTGTGAATGGTTATTTTGTGAGTATACAAAAGAAAGAAAGAAAGAAAAAGAAAGAAAAAAAAATACATTTGTGATGATGAATAAATTCTGAAGCAGGGCTATCTGCACACTACAACAATTGTCTCCAGTCTCTGATTATTTATCCTGTTTTACAGGTATTATTATGTTACGTGGCCCTCTGGCTGGGGTCTGTTACATTGTCTCTGTGTTGGGTGCCTCAAGCGTCGAACCTGTACGGGGAAGTGGTCGTTGGTGAGGCCCCGGCCCTCACATTAATAAAACGGGGTGGCATGGTTGGAAGGGAGATATAGTGACCTGGTGGGGTCTTAGTGCGGGAGTCCCTTTTAGCCCCCCCAGGACCCCCCGTCACACATACACAAAGTGTTGCTAACTGATCAGGGAACCCCCTTTCTGAGTCTGCTGATGAAGGACGTGTGCAACACTCTGAATTAAGTTAATTAAATCCTCTGTTTATCCCCCACAAACAGACAGGTTACTCAAATAATTTAATAATCTATGCTCCGTAAGGTGATCAGCAGGAAGTCAGGGAAGTTCCTCAGTCCTCTACTGGCTTTTCACCTTTTGAATTATTGTATGAGAGGCAACCCAGGGGCATTCTGGATATAGCTAAAGAAATTTGGGAAAGTCAGAAATCAACTGGAAAGAATGTAGTGGAGTGTCACGGGTGGCAGTGACCACTGAACCCAAACCTAGTTTCACTACACCACCCAAGTTTATTAATGCGAGACTCGCCACCACCCAGGATTCCCCAGGGTGGGGTGAACTCGGGGAATGTCAGGGCTTTGACATGGCATAATGGAAAATGTAGTATGTGGTCTATTTAGACTGATAATGCTAAATTATATTGGGGTAGATTACAATATTGGAATTGCTTGAACATAGTATAGTTATATTCACACTATGGAATATATTGAGTACTATGTAATTGTATGTTAACTTATGAACACTATTGTTGTTAATGTTATAACTTTGTAGAGTTAAGAAGCATAACAGAACAGAATCTGTTTTCTGTATGGACAGGTTAATGACGAATTGTATCTGCAAATATTAAAATTATTACGTGGGTAGCAACTATTTTCTATTATAACATTAATTTATTAATATGAAAGGCTATATGTTTGACTGAATCATAAGTAGCTTACACAGACGATTGAGTATACTATCATTAGTGTTACACAATGCACCATGGGAAGCATTAGACACTTTCAAAAGCATTGTAAGATGCATTAGAAATATCACTTCATAAAAATAAAGAAAGGGCATTTTAAAAAAAGATTAATAGTTTGCTGTTCATTTTAAAATGTTCACTAAAATGTTTGGATGCACAGTAATAAGCACAACTTTTATAAAAAATAGCTTAAAAAAGGTAAACAGACTGTTTCACTGTGCTGATATTAATAAGATGAAAAAAAACACTGAAAGTGTCATGATCTGTTTGGGAAGGATTGTGTGTGTGTGTGTGTGTGTGTGTGTGTGTGTGTGTTATTAGAGTGTAGTCAGCCAGGTGTACAGAAAATCAAAAATTAAACATAACATGTATTTTGCATTTCACAATATGTATCTTTGATCTGTGAACAGAATAGCTTTTTATGGTCTTAATAATAAAGAAGTCTGGTGAGGTATTAAAGTTGTAGCAAATGATTTGTGAGGACAGGTGTAAAGGTCATAATAATGTCTGAAGAAAGAAAACCCTAAACAGCCCCATAGATAAAGACAGGTTAGTAGGATTGTTGGAAACTTGTATTGATGGAAAAACATCTATACAATGTGAATGTGGTAGGCTGAGCAGCAAGGTGTTATGAAGGTAGGAACAGATCTTTAAAAAGCAGCAATGTGTCCATATAAACTGCATTTATTGGTGTTGGTTATAACAAAAATAAAACACAAAACAAACTCAGGAACAAATTGATTAATGTCTTCAATAAAAACTAAAAAAATATAATCCTAAAACAGGATCAGGGCACCAGCACTCTAACAGCCAACTCCCTCAACTGACCCCATTCATCCTGCTTTTATACTCTTGTTTCAATAGCTCCTCCCTCAGACCAAATTATTTCCCTACATAAGGGAACAGAAATTAAAAAATGCATTCAAAATCATACACAGCCAATTTTTCAAAAGTCATTTTTTTTCTTTTAGTAAAAATAACAACGGGACCTGTAAACCTGCAAAATACAAATACAAATAATGTATTCTCCCAAACAAAGAGAGACACATTGGGTCCACTCTTAGGAGCATTATGATAGGTGGATCTGCATTAAAACCATAAGAAAGATGGCCTCCTTGCCTTCACCAACATGGCCACCCACATTCCCACACAAACAAAGACTAATTTAAATATTTCCCCACTGTTAAAAACCCTTTGTGGACTGCCATACATTTAAAACAAGACATCACATTTAGGCCTATTTGTGGTTTTTTTTGCCTCCTGTTGTAACAGTACACAATTATACTCAAAACACTCAAATAGTCACTGCTTTAACCAAAGGGATGGGCCTTGTTCCATCACAGTTTGTGACAGTGAGGCTGCTGTACATAGATGAGCAGTGTGTTAGTGTTGGGCAGCTGAACAGTGTCAGTGTGTTGGTGTATTCCTGTTGTAGATCTGTGGAAGGCTTCAGGAATTTGCTCCATGCTGCTTGTTACTGTAGAGCCTTTTCAGGGACTGTATTGTGCTGCTGTGTTGCTGCACTGGACTGAGCTATTAAAACACTGACCTGCTGGAGTATCTCTCTGTCTTTGTCTAGCATTGCACTGAGTCTCTTTACTGTCTTTCTGTATCTCACTAGCTCTCTGAGATTCTCTTCATAGCACTGACTGCGTTCCTCAGTGCTGAGCCCCAGTGCTGCTGCAGTGAGCTGTGCTGTCAGACCCACAGCCTCTATGTGTCTCTCTGTCTCGTCTCTAGCCTGTCCCTCATAACGCTGCCTGAGTTCCTCCATCTCCCTCCTGTGTCTCTTCTCCACCTCTCGCCTCTCCCTCTCCCTCTCCTCCCTCAGCCCATCCATCTCTCTCTCCAGCCTCTCTCTCTGCTCTTGCTCTCTCCTCAGCTCCTCCTCCAGCGCTCTCATCCTCTCCTCGTCTCCACTCACTGAAACACAAACAGCACAACAAAACATCACACTGTTAGAGTGAAAAGACAACATGGCATAAAAACACTTTGTGAAAATGGTGTGTGTGTGTGTCATTGCAGTATAATGGTAATGAGCGAGACTGGAATACTGTCAGCAGTTGGGAGGAAATAACAGGAAAAAAAAATAATTAAAAGATTAAAAGAATAAGTGAGTCAGTAATATGGCATTAATCCGACTCACATTTAGCAGGGTCAAAGTCCTTGCTGGTCCTCCCTCTAGCAAGCAGTGTGGATTCCTCTGTCTCTTTCTCCAGCTCCTTTTCCTTCAGTGTTTTTCTCATCTTTTCCTTCAGCTCCCCTTTTCTACTGCTCCACTCCTCCTCCATCTTCTGTTTCAGCCCCTCTTCTCTCTCTCTCTGCCCCTCTCTATACTTCTCATCCCTCTCTCTCTCCTTGTCCTTATATGCCTTTATTAGCTGATCAATCTCTCTCTTCCTCAACTCATATTTCTGTCTTAGCTTCTCTTCTACCTGTATTGCTGTCTTTCTGCTATCTCTCTGCCTCTCTTCATTTTCTCTTATTTCCCTTTCTCTCTCCCTCTCTGTATCTTGTCTGATCCTTTCTTCCATCTCATGTTTTGTCTCGATGGTAAAGTGCCAACCATAATTTCCTGCCACCATCACCTCTATCTTCTCCAGCAGCTCTGTGACCTGAGTGGCATCATCCCTGTTGCTGTTGTTGAGAACATGACACCTATTCCCACATTTCTCCACAAGCCGCTGGAGCTCCTCCCCTCCTCTCTCAATGTGCTGCTCAATGGTTGTTTCTTCCAGTTGTTCTCCCTCAGTGAACAGCACTATAGTGTGTCTCCAGACTCTCTCACTGAGGAGCTCCAGGTGTTCCTCTACTGCTCTCCTGTGTCTCTCTCTGAATGAACCCCACATAGGAATGTTCAGAAGGAGAGCGTGGGGTCCTGGGGGGCACAGAAACACACTATGCACAATCTCCTCTTTAACCCGCTCTGGAATCTCCTGCACAGAATCCCTCCACCAGCCTGGTGTGTCAACAATAGTGACCTGCCTCCCGGCTACTTCACCTTGGTTCTTCTCACACTGCTTGGTTATTGTCTCAGTCAGACTCACAGTGTGAAACTGCTCTCTGCCCAGGATGGTGTTTCCTGAAGAACTGTTCCCAACACTCTCTCTCCCCCCCAGCAGCACGATCCTCATCTCTGAGAGATGCGGTGCCTCATGGGAAGCTGTCTGACCTCCCTCCCCTGTCAGAGAGAAATACAGTTTAGATCCCTCTTCAAATTCATGCAGAAACTCCACATAGAAAATTATATATTGTAAAAAGTGTAGAATTTAAAACAAGGGATATTATATGTATTCTTGCACTTTGTTTTGCACTTATGTTGTAAGTCACCCTGGATAAGGGCATCTGCCAAGAAATATTATTATTGTTATTATTATTATTATTATTATTATTAATAATAATAATAATAATAATAATAATAATAATAATACAAATATAATAATAACAAAATAATAATAATAATAATAATATGATGTACTAATAAAGGAAAACTAATAATTGCTGGGAAGTAGAAGGAGAGCAGCCAGACTTATTCAGGTCTTAAGTGACTTCATATTCTGACTAACTAAGGAAACTAAATGTTTGTGCGATATATCATGTTTCAGTACAGTCTCCCAACTCTACATGACAATTACTCCTGATTTTGGAACCAACCAAGCAATCGGACGACAATGACTCCTAATTTCAGATTACCCATCGGGGTCATATTAAAATTTACAAGAGCTTTTGGACCAGGGCAAGTCCCCATCCACGCTCAAAGTGTATCTGGTGGCCATCTCCGCATGTCATGTCCGGATTGATGGTGAGCCACTGCAGTCAGCTGAGCTGATGCTAGTTTCACTTAAGACTGCGTTTTTGCTGGCAATCACCTCTGCAAGACACATGAGTCAGTTACACACCCTGTTCATCCACGCTTCATGTGTTTGTTTTGTGGGAGATGTTGGGCTCAAATTAACACCATAAGTAACTAATTCAAAATATTGTAAACGAAAAAAAATAAAGTTGAGAAAAAATTGATGTTGAGATCAAAAATAAAACAACCGAAAGCAAAATGTATAGAATTGTAAACAAAAATAATTATAGAAAAAGCAAAAAAATAAAAAATAAAGGAAATAATGTTAAAGTGAGAGCACTGGAGTCCCTGTCTTTGGTGGCGATGCTGCGATCCTCAATTTTGCCACCAGTTTCTTTGCATTTGTTTCTTTTTGTGAGTTTTGGCACTGTTTTGTCATGAGGGCAGGGCTTAGAGGGAGGCGTAGGTCATGGTTCTCCATTGAGCCACTAGGTTTGATTGACAGTTCTTCCTAACCCAATCAGTGAGCAGGTGTCCCAGGAATCTGGTGTTGGCTTCAGATGAGCCCCAGTAGCTCTGGCTCCTGGTTTCTATTCCCAGTCTGCCCCTGTTAGCGCATCCTGGATGAAGCTATTTTTAACCGTGTTTTTCCTTCTTACTGGACTATGCCTTCCAGTTGAGCAACCACAGGAGCTGCTCCTGGACTTGCTGACAGTCCTACTGATGTGTTCCCAGGGTCTGTCGTGTGGCCTCCAAAAGTGTTTTATACAAACAGGAAGTGGGAAGGGACCTGTTTGAGTGACAGGCACGGGCCAGTGGCAGCTTTGATAAAGTGACATTTCAATCGGGTTCCTACGGAAGTGTACAGAAACCCCTCCCCCTTGGGCAGTGCTTCCTTTTTCAGGTAACCAGGGTTGCATTCGCAACCTATTGTTTTCTTTTGTATGATTGTGACTAGCATTTGTTATATATTCTATTGTAAGGCTTAGTTTATTCAGGGTTCCCTCACCTTCTTTAACATCAAATTCAAGGACTTTTCAAGGACTTTCCAGCCTCAATTCCCTCAAATTCAAGGACCCAACACGGCATAGTTTGAGACACGGATCAAGGTTAATTACTGTTACAACACTGAGAATTTTTATAATGAGAACTAGCAAGCTTTACTGAAGCTGACAGACACCAATCAAAGAGAGAGAGGCTTGAATGTTTAAGTAAAAAAACATTTCAAAAGAATTTCAATTTCTATTCTTGCACAAAATATATGAATGCAAGCAATTTCAATGACCCATGTCTATAAGGCCTTGATTTTTTTTCTCTCAATTTCACAAACTTTCAAGGATTTCAAGGACCTGTGGGAACCCTGTTTATTACTTGATTTGTGATTTTATTTTTGCTATAATTGCATTCTTCTTTCGCTTGAAAATACCTTTTCCAGTACATTTTTTCCTACCTTTAAATAAACAATATTTTGGAACCTACTTTTTCTTCTGAGATTTTCCTTCAGTTCATTAATTTCAACATTGCTGTGGGGTCCTCTACTACACTTGTATGTAATACATTAATTAATAATAAATAAAATGTTGTAAGATAATTTACTTTAAAAATACTTGTAATCTGCTTCCAAAATGGCAAGAGAGAATGCAGTGAGTGACTTAAAACTATTCTTGTTGAGGGGCAGGGTCGTGGTCGATGTTGGTGTCATCTTTAGTTAATACACAAGTTAATAAAGTGCAAGTGTGCAATCAACAACTAACAGGACTTTTACAACTATACAGTACATTGTAAGCACATACACGATTACAATTAGGATAAGGAAAAATATTCTATTCTAAAAGTCTAAAACAAACCATAGCAGAGATTAAAAGTATATACACACATTGTTTTATTATTTATGATGTTTTTATTATGTATTATTATACTTATTATATAACTTAATTTGCATTTGATACTATAACTCCAATAATTCAGCCATATATGACTAATCAGAACAATTGGCTGCATTGGCTGCAGGTGACTTAAAATATTTTAAAAAATGTATATGTCAGCTAGCATAGTGGTTAAGACTTCCCCCCTCTTAACCCGGAGTTGTGGATTTGATTTGTAATGGGCAGATGTAATTTTGTATCTATGGATTTATTGTATTATTTTGAAAAAATATATAAATAAAATTCCTTGGAGTTAAACGGTATCGGAGTAGAACGAACCAATATAAGGCAACTAATAAGGCTTTTGCATAGATTCTGCTAATTAGAATTACAGTTCAGTGAACAAAGAGCATTGCTATCCAGTTACAGTGGATCGTTAATCAAATTCAGGCAAACTGTAACAAATCAATAATAATAATAATAATAATAATAATAATAATAATAAAATAATAATAATAATAATAATAATAATAATAATAATAATAATAATAATGGGGCATCCACATATGCACTGACTTTAATAACAAATAAGTAATGAAAGTAAATTATATATATTTTCAAAATAATAAAATAAAACAATCAATACATTAAAAATAATATCTTATTCAGGAATCAAACCCACAATGCTGGGTTCAGAGGGGAGCATCTTAATCACTGTGCTAGCGAACATATTGACTTATAACAGCCTGACTGCTGCCATTGCAACCGTCCTGTTAGCGCATGCCCAGTCCCCGTTAGGGTAAGTCAAAATTATGAGATATTAAGTCCTAATAACGAGATACTAAGTCGAAATTATGAGATAGTAAGTCGTAATTATGAGATAGCAAATTGACCAAAAAACATAAAGAAAAAATTGGCGTTTTTTTTGGCAGAAATGGGCTTCCATACTAATTCCTATTAATAGGATATAAAATTAACCACCATCACAGGTCCAAGGTAATTAGGAATGGGTCTTAATTTGCAGTTCTAGATAGAGGCCGCAGGGGCCCCTTGGGGCCACATACGGGCTCCCCAGAAGCATAGATTGCAGTCACGCTGTACTGCGAACAGTAATGCAATAAGTATGTATAAAGCGAGGCAGCAAAGGTCAACTCTTGTGCCCTCCACTTGCCAAAATAGCAGCGGCCTCCTGTCCCACTACTGCAGCTAGCAGCAGGGATAGAGACCTACTGTATAGAATTATCAGAATGAAACAGAATGGGTAACAACTATTCCTGTGCCTCCACTTAATACAGTAGCAGCGGCTAAGGATATTGGAGTTCTGCCAGTGGCAGAGGTCAGCAAGGAGGGGGGGTATTATGACTGGGCGCGGGGTTCCTCATATTGCTTCCACCGATGGGCTGAACGTGAAGCCAGGGGATATGGATGTGTCCATCAGGCAGGTCTTATCCACATTCGGCACTCCTCTTGCCTGTGAAAGTCATGGCTACCACCACCATGCCACCACCATGATTGCCAGGGAGCAACCGTTGTACTGCGCACTGTGGCGCATTACATTGACCAACAAGTCAGCGGCCACCGCTATCTCCACAATAGGCAGCAGGGCCTCTAACATCACAGTGTCTGCATCCGGGTCTCAGCTTTCATGGGATACCAATCACTTGGCAAACAACACAATAGTGAAGAGTACACATGGGATTAAAGAGAAGCACAGATTTGTTGCCCTTTTAAGGGTACCAGAGGGGTGTGTCGGCTTAAGGGGTTACATTTTGTAAAACAAAATGATTCCAATGATTAATTTTTTATCTCCAATTGTTCATTTGTTCTATGCTATAATTTTAGAGTACATTGAGATATTAAACTGTGTAAATTTCAATTAAAACTGGAAAAATGTAGGTGTTCTAAAACTTTTGACTGGTAATGTATATTCTGGTAACATTTTCTACTTTTTAAACAAGTATATTTGCATGATTATGCAAAACCTTTCAATTTATTCACAGTAGGCTGGAGAAATCCCAGTTAGGAATGACTATATTTTAACACTGGGAGAGAAATCGGTTCTGTGCTTATGTAACACTAAATTGGGTGGCAACATGCTTTTTGGAAAGAAAATTAAAACAGGTTTCCTTGTCTGTCAAAAATAGTAAGACAGTTCCTTTGAATTTCATCAGGTACTTTTCCCACCACAATTGGCAAGACACTTCTTTTTAATTTCCTGCCAAGGTTTTTTGTTTAATTTGCATACAATGCTTAAGGGCAGTGTGAGTAGTTAACATTTTGCTGTAGCAATTATAATTTAGTTTGCTGTTTAAGTATTTGGTGTTTTTTAAAATATACATTCCTAATATTTATTTATTTATTTATACCATTACAGCGTTGTTATACTGTCATATCAATGCCTGGTATTAAATTATTGTGTGGCACAACCACTTTTAATAAGTGTCCAATTAATAACTAATGCCCAATGATTAACCGATCAAATATTGTAAGCGACTGTCAGCCCTAATATATATATATATATATATATATATATATATATATATATATATGTGTGTGTGTGTGTGTTATTGTAATGACATGTACGGTTTGTATTATTATTATTAGCAACTGTATGTTATCCAAAACAAGACATTGAATATTATAAAACTTAAAACTTATAACTTAAAAAGAAAAAGACGTGAACAAAGACTGATCAAGGCCAACTTACCGGTATAAAAACAATATTTATAAATATAAATGTATAGTTTTCATGTAATTACTGGGCAAATATTTAACACAGGTAACATCAAAACACTAGACATTCTGTGAAAGAGAGCTACCCCATTTAATATACACAACTATGATTTGAGGAAAACAGGGAGTAATAAGTAAAGTATTTAGTGACTTTTTATATGAGTAAAGAGTACAATGTAATATTACTTTTTGTGAGTAACGACCCCAACACTGGTAATGACAGATTGATTTTTATATAAGAAAACAAGTTTCAAGCTCTAGCTTGAAGCCTTATTCCGATTGTACATTATAGAGCTCCTTACCTATTGGGTTCTCCAAAAATGTAGTTACAATATTCTATGAAAAGGATATTGCATCTTTTGACAAGGTGTTGCTTTCCTGCTTTGCTTGTTTTCAGGTTTAAGTTATATCTGTGTTTTCACACCATGTTCGTTTCACAGATTTTAATTGTTACGATTTATAATGCTGAAAACAGTGATTCTAGGAATTGTGGATATTAAGCTTTATATCAGCTCACAGTTAAATTGAGTAAAGCCTATAAGTATTCACTATTCACAGACATAGGCTCAGTCTTTTCATTTTAAGTCAAATATTCCTTTAGTAATTGTCTGTTACACAAATACACCTTTATTTTTCTGATTACTGTAGTAGACCTGACACAATGGGCCGTTAGAGCAGTATTACAGTAGTAGAGGGAGGAGACATCAGAGGATTTCAGAGGTCACTGTCTGGTACTGAAGCTTTAGGAGAAACTGACAAAGATCAGCACAGCGACAGAGAGAAACTGACCCAGATCAGCACAGCGACAGAGAGAAACTGACCCAGATCAGCACAGCGACAGAGAGACACTGACCCAGATCAGCACAGGGACAGAGAGAGGAACTCACCGGGTCCTGGGCCCTGGTATGTCATTTTCCCTCCTTTCACTTCTTCTCTCTGTCTCTTGTCCTCTCTTCACCTCTCTGCTTATCCTTTGCTCTTTATACCCTGAGAATGCAGGACTTCCTGCTCAGTTGCTCAGGTACAGGTGTTAAAGGAATGTCCTGGCATCCCTCCCAGCTCCAGGGCCGGCCCATGGCATAGGTGGAATAGACAAATGCTGGAGGTGCTGTCCATCCATAGGGGCGCCCAAATGAAAAAAAAAAAAAATATATATATATATATATATATATATATATTTTTTTTTTACGAATGCTGTCAGCCCCCCCCCACTAGCGTGAAGGAAACACCGTCAACACCTACCCCCCACCCCCCAGCTATCGGGAAAAAAACCCATCACCACCCCCCCCCCCTACCGTCAGAACCCGTGGGGGGGGCAGCATTTTTTTTTTCTTGCTTAGAGCAGCAGAACATCCAGGGCCGTCCCTGCCCAGCTACATCAGTGAAATGCAGAGGAAGTAGCTGAGCACCTTTAATCTCTGTAGTCAGTCTGGGTTCAGTCTCATAGCAGCTCCAAGGCTACAAGCTAGAGAGGCTCCTGGTTTTCAGTCCCCCTCAGGCCTTAACGACTACATTAATTGGAGTCACTATCAGCATCACAAGTCGATACACCCTGAGAGAGGCCGATACACCTTCAGGAGCCCATTAAACGCCTGGGCAGTAGTTTGAAGTAGTGGTTAAGGCTCTGGATTCTGGAGCATAGGGTTGTGGTTTCAATCCCAGGTGGGGACACTGTTGCTGTATCCTTGAGCAAGGTACTTTACCTAGATTGCTCCAGTAAATGTAAAAAATAATGTGAAATATTGTAAAAATTGTAAGTAACCCTGGACTGGGAAGAAATAAAGTCACACTCCAACCTCACACTGTGCACAGAGCCCCCCAGAGCCACAGTCCAAACAATCAGTCAATGCAGGACACACAGGCCCAATTATATTAATAATTTACACACTATATATAAACAATTACAGACTTTTCATTATATACTATAATACACAGTCTATCTGTATGCTAACCCAGAAAATGCTGTTGTTTATACCTTTACAGGTAAATGTGATTTGAAAATAAAAGCATAAATGTACAGTCTACACTGCAGTCTGTATATATAGTCATGGGCCCTGTTCCTTATAACAGGAAAATTGAGTTATTTATTCTATAACATTACTGGGTGTGGGGAGGCTGAAGTGTAGCAACTAATTGACTTTCATTGAGATGGCTTAGATGAGCAAAACTTCACAGAGATACAGTTTTGGATATGACTCCACAAGAAAAAGTACAATAATACAGTATAGATTTCAAATACAACATAATACAATTACAGTTAACAAATTACAGGAGGTCAGAAGTTAAAATATACATTTAATATAAAATACATATCATACATCCTAGTTCAAATAGGTAACATGCGCCAATAGGGTGGGGGCATAGGGGAATTCACAAATAAACAACAGGAGTTCTAGTGATGCAGAAAGCTAGGCTCACACCAGTTGTAACCAAGTCACTAAAACTGGGACTTGAGTCATTTTGGAGGAAAGACTCAAGTCAAGTCGAGTCAGTGGCATGCCAAGCTCGAGTCAAGTCGATTCACTGAATTTATAGAATATTTTCTCACTTCTTCTAAAGTGACACTACCCTGTTATTGTTTCAAACACAATATGAAAGGGCAATTGTTGAGTTTAAACTTTATATGGTGACAAAGAATTGAGGGGGGGGGTCGTAAAGCTCGTCAGCATTCATATGTGTGTGTGGAGGTGGGGGTGGCGTCCACTGCATCTATGGAACTAGAACACTATTTTTGGGAGGGAATAATTTACCTTATTTCAACAAATAAAATGTATGTATATCAGTATGTGTGTGGTTGCTAATCTAACTGAAAACACACACATACAAACACACAAAATGAGCTAATATCAGCGGACATTTTCTGAAACTTCGGATTCAGCTCCAACGTAATTTGCTGTGAGACACTGGATTAACTGAAGCAGTACTGTGCAGTTGTGCAGGAGACTAGGCAAATGCATTATGAGCACACACACACACACACACACACACACTGTTCAATGTTCATATTATTTTTTAGCATGTGGCTCTCCATATTGTTGTACAGTTTAACACTACCTTACACTGATGTCTTCTCCCTACCTAAATATTAGGTCACTTGTACCACCAAATAGTGCAGAATCTGACAATTTAACCAATTCATTCACAGAATCTGTGCAGATTCTGCGCAATACGCTTGCTGACATTATGATCATAGAGCTGTGCTATAGGCTGGAAAAGCATTTCCTTAGCAACGGACTTGCCAATCACTGCAGAAGCCTGTTCTGTTTATGCAACAAGATGACTGTGTATAGAAAAGGGCGTTTCAGTTTTTGTTTTATTTTTATCATAAAGACAATGTCTTGAGTCAGATGGAGTCAGCCAAATTGAATTTGAGATCTCAAGTAAAACAGGAAGTCAATTAAGGATATCACAAAATGACTTCCTGTGAAAATGCTGTATGTTTTCTATGGACTTTCTGTCTATTTTAAGATATCTGAAATAGAACAGGAAGTCAATTTAAGATATCTAAAAAATATATTTGAGATCTCAAATTCAATTTGAGATATCTTGTTTTAACACTCCATTTCAAGATATCTCAAATTGGAGCTTTAAATGAGATCTCGAATTGCATTTGAGATATCTCAAAGTGATTTCCTGTTCTATTTCAGATATCTTAACAATAGACATAAAGTCCATACAAAAGATACATATTTTCACAGGAAGTCAATTTGAGATATCTTCAAATAGAGTTAATTTGAGATCTCAAATTCAATTCAAGATATCTCAAATGCAATTTTGAATTATATTTTGAGATATCTCTAAATGACAATTTGGCTTGCCATAAAAAAGAGAATGTGAGTGAAGACTGTGAAGATTGTTGCTGGGGAGGCGAAGGCAATAGCCTTTATTCTCTGCTGTGAGAGCTGGTGGTGAGCATCAGTGACAGGCTATATCCATCCCACAGTATGATCATCACATTGTAGGTATCTATTTTGCTCAGGCCTGGGTCAGTTACAGATACTTATTGGTATTTGTGTTTGAAAATATGATTTCATGTGATAATCCCTGTATTACAGTATTTTTAAATAACCTGCCCCAAAACAACCATTGTTATTTTAAGTATTTTAATACATTATTTTGTAAATCAAATACTCCTGTCATGTTTTTTTCCTTTTTATTCTTCAATCAGCTCAACTCTCATTGGCTGCTGCCAATTCTCATTCTCAGAATGCATCTCTGATCATCTCACCCTACATGATCCATCCAGAGTCTAGTCATAAATATGAAACATTTTATATTATCATGATGGCCCCAATGAGCTAAAGTTTGGATTGGAGGGCAAGCGATGGCATCTTGTCTGTCATCATGATCATGGCAGATTTGTCGTGAGGGCCAAATCAGGCTATAATTCGATAAGGAGATCTTTTAAGTAGGGAGGTGCCAGTCCCTTTAGTGCTTTAAATGTTAATAAGAGCACTTTAAAGTCTATCCTGTAGCACACGGGCAGCCAGTGAAGAGAAGCCAATACTGGAGTGATGTGTTCATGTTTTTTTGTTTTTGTTAGGATTCTTGCAGCAGCATTTTGGACTAACTGAAGTGCAGAAATCGCTCCTTTTGTGCTGCCTGACAGAATGGCATTACAGTAATCCAATCTAGATGTAACAAATGCGTGAATCAATTTCTCAGTGTCCTGTAATGAGAGGAATTGACTTAGTCTAGCAATGTTACTAAGCTGGAGGAAGGAGGATCTCGACACATTCTGAATGTGTGATTCAAAGGATAGATTATGATCACAGATGACACCCAGGTTTCGTGCCATCTCCTTAGGGTAGAAATTAAAGTTATCATTACTCAGTTTTGTTAGTGCCTGATGAACAGTTCGATTTTTGTCTACTAAAAGTAGGACTTCTGGTGCTTCTTCAGAAATCCATTTAAATGCTCAATTGCACATCTTGTTTTGCAATGAGCAGTGTTGAAGCATGCCTGCTCAGGTGTGTTTGCTGCAAGAAATGGGGTCATCAGCCATGGTAGGAGTGGATAGACACTGTCTCCTAATATTATGCCATCTGGTCGCTTGGTTTGGAGCTCTCTGATTAGAGATATATGCATCATGGACAGACCCAGGCCACTTCACAATGCAGTTTGTGATGATGAGGTCAGCGTCACCCACAAGTTGGATATTGATGCTGTGCCTCCCCTTTCGGTTGACGTATTCCCACTTCCTCACATGAGGTGCTTGTATATGCACATGAGTGCAGTCGATAACCCCAATAGTATTGGGCATGTTCCCCAAAAGAAAAAAACTTGTGCTTGGTCTGGGCAATCTGGTCATCCTTTGGAAATGAAACAAATTGATTGACCAGGCAATGCAATTGACACAGCTTTCACCACATCACTCACAGTTGATTTATCCACTCCTATATTGTCACCAAGAACTTGGTAGAAAGACCCAAATGCATAGAAGAGCAGAGCAATGAAGCCCTGTTCTTCCACAGACAGACCATCACTCCTTTGGTTTCTGCGTTGAAGTTTTGGCCTGACAAGGTCTGCAATGTACTTAATATCAGCAAGTGAATCCGAGCATACAGTTCCTGAGTGGTGTATTGCTCCAGTGGTTTTGTATGCTCAACTTACACCCTTTGATGGTATCCTCTCCTACCAAAGTGGTGGTGGCGATGGACAATACCTGCCATGTCAGTGCCTCTCTAAGTCCTCTGAAAAAAGCTGAATAAGATGGCTGTGTAATTGGTCCTTTCAAATACACACCTATTAAACATCAATTAGCTGATGTGCTTTGGCTTGTTTTCAATTAAATCAATAATGCCCAAGGCCTATGAACTCTATGTTTACTACACCAAAGAGGTGGAACCATGGACTCAAAAGGACCTAATTTCACTGTTGCAGAAACCCACGCACTGCTGGAGGGTGTAAGGTGTCATTATGCCTCAATAGCAGGAAGTTTTAATTCTACTAAGGGTGGAGAAGTGACTAACAAATAGAAAAAATACATTTGGGTTTAAATTACCCAGAATGTGAATGCCATGGGGTCTGGACAGAAGAGGACCACAGAGCAATTGAAATTTAGATGGAAGAATCTGGAGGCCAGGGCAACAAAGGACCATGCTGAAGCAAAAAAACACCCAAACAGGCAACAAGCCCTTTAGCAGAGGTGATTACACAGATGTGGTTCTTGACATGAAAAGAGGCTAGAAGCGTAATTTGCCAAACAAAGATGATGCCTATAAGTCACTTCTTAAACAAGAAACCGAAAGAGCAGAAGTACAGATTTTTCTGGCAGAGGAACAAGTCACTCTTACCCAACTACAGCAAACCAAAGCCAGACTTGATAACCACCTCCTAAAAGCAGGGCATCAAAAAGCTGGTCTCTCCACAAATTAAGAACTCTGAAAGTTCTTTATTTTGATAACTATTGGACATTTAGCCTTTTTATGATTTAAAACGTGTTCAAAATATCTACGATGTATTTGTGAATAATGTGTATTTGTTGGTTTTTATGTTTTTATTTGTTTTTTGCCAAATGAGGGATCTGGCTGTTTAAAAGAAATTTAAAATGGAAAGGGACGGTTGTATTGTTTTATTATGCGGTTTTCTGTCTCTTCAAATAAAAACACTTAAAGTGATCCAACACTTTCTATTCTACCTGTTGTTCCTTACATAGCTAGTAGCCTACATTGTGATATGTAGTGCCATTTAGAGCATTTGGTAATCTTGATAAGATTGTATCTGGATCAGGGTGATCCAATCCAATGTTGCTTTGAAAAGCCGGCACAAAAGTAAGATGGATTACCTGATCCTGGATAGGAAAACATGGGATTTCCAAATCCGGATCATTCTGATCCAGATTAAACTTTTTTTTAACAACTGGGCCCAGTAGATAATAGAAGTTAGTAATTGACCCAGGTCAGTCTCAGGCTGGGCAGCACTGAGAATGAGTTCAGATGTGAACCGGCCACTTGCTAACACTGTGCCTATAGGGAAGGGATGTATGTAGAGAAGAGGGTCTGATAGCAACTCAGTGCAGTGTGGTTGAGACAGCTGTAGGTGATCATAACATAGTTTAATTAGACCTCAAGGTAACAAACATTTACACAAAATGAGTAGTGTAACAAACCTATAATCATAATAAGAATAGGGTGACTGTGTGGAGCGTGTCTGTTCTCTCTGGGGCCCGTGGTTATAGGCTGATAAATACTGTAAACCAGAAACACTAGATTGATAGCAACCTGGATATGCAAATACACACACACATACATATCTTCCTCATACTTTTGTCAATTACCCATTTGCATTAATGTTCTCACAGATATGCATAGAATTGTTCCTGGTATGAGGAACAAATAGGTAAACATTTTCCCTTATGTGGCTGAGTATTGGTTTCAGTACTTTCCCGATACGGTAGAGCATAGAGTTATTATTGAGATGGTATGGCAATTTACACATTGCGTCATAATAACAAACATTTCCTGCATGTACACAACATGACAGAGGGTTACAACTTAACAAAATTAAATTAGTGAGTAGTCTGATTTTAACTGAATAAAATAAAATCAGGGGAGAGTACCCTACATTTTTTATATGATTTTATTTTACAGAAGGCAATAATAGGTGTCACACCAAACTATTTACTATTGCGTTTCTATATATTGCAGGGGTTTTGGTGCGTCAACCTCAAAAACAAAGTGGTGCAAAGAATGAAAACCAGGTTCACACCCATCAAAGCAATCTCGTCTAGAAGCTCATTCTCTTAAATAAATAAATAAATACATCAGTTTATTTTCAGTTATACCTTTTCCTGCTAATTTGTTTGTGGCATATTGTATAAACCCATTTGATCTATTGATCAATTACATTGTTAACTTAATATTATAAAATAAAAATATAATTCGATTTAACTAAATCATGACTTTATCAGTGTCTTCACTTCTTAAAGTAGGACAAAGGGAGTGTCACAACAGTACTCAACCACAAACTTAATGATCATGATGTTTTTTATATAATCTCTTAAATTTGTTGCTATTGCAGAGTTGATGGAAGGCATTGTGGATTTCCTGCATCTGTCACGGAAACTTCAGGGAGCACGGGAACAGGGGACCCAAGTGCAGTGTGTGGTCGGTCAGGCGCGGCTCAGGAGCAGGCGGATCAGGGCAATGGAAGCTAGACAGAGAGGTGGTCGAGGTCACAGTCGTGGGTCCTCAAGGAGCGAGGAGACAAGGCTTGGAATCACAGACAGAGCTGATAAGACTTAACCACGACTGAGGGAAGAGAGGGAATTATAATGGGAACAGTAAACCAAGTAGGAAGGTGCAGGGCAAATGGGAACAGAGGGAGGGTGAACAAGTGCACAAGGGTGACTGGAATGTTAATTGACCGAGTGACAGGGAGAAGTGAAGGAAACAGTGGCCTCTGGTGGAGAGAGAGGGTGAGTGCATGGGAACCGTGACAGTATCAGTGGATATGTAACAGGAGTTCACATCACAGTATGGTACAGTGCGCTCCTGTGGAGATGACCCCCTGCAAAACAATTTCAGCGAAATCCAACACCAGCCCAACATACCCCAACCTGACAGCTGGTAATCAGCAGTGGACACCTACATAAAAACTGAAAGACATTGCTAATATTTGAGTTTTCACTTTCCTTAGTGGTCTCCAACTCTCATCCTGGAGAGCCCCAAATCAGTCCGTTTTATAGGTTATTCTTAAATAAATCACCAATTACTACATTGGGGATACATCCAAGTTGTTAATCAATTAACGATATCCTCACTTTGCTAATGTCCTGCCAGATGTTGGAATAGAAGCTACCAAAAATTATATTTGTTATTTCACACTCAAAAATATCCAGAAAAGTCATCTGGTGGGACATGACTGAAGGGAGGTATCAAACTTGGCTACAGTTTAAAAAAAAACATCAGTGATGGCTGTACTCCTTAAATGCACAAATGTGTATATACAGAGAGGGAAAAAAGTATTTGATCCCCTGCTGATTTTGTATGTTTGCCCACTCAGTCTATAATTTTAATTGGTAGGTGTATTTTAACAGTGAGAGACAGAATAACAACAAAAAAATCCAGAAAAACGTTTTTTTCAAAAAAGTTTTAAATTGATTTGCATATTAATGAGGGAAATAAGTATTTGACCCCTTTGACTTAGTATTTGGTGGCAAAACCCTTGTTGGCAATCACAGAGGTCAGATGTTTCTTGTAGTTGGCCACCAGGTTTGCACACATCTCAGGAGGGATTTTGTTCCACTCCTCTTTGCAGATCTTCTCCAAGTCATTAAGGTTTCGAAGCTGACGTTTGGCAACTCGATCCTTCAGCTCCCTCCACAGATTTTCTATGGGATTAAGGTCTGGAGACTGGCTAGGCCACTCCAGGACCTTAATGTGCTTCTTCTTGAGCCACTCCATTGTTGCCTTGGCTGTGTGTTTTGGGTCATTGTCATGATGGAATACCCTTCCACGACCCATTTTCAATGCCCTGGCTGAGGGAAGGAGGTTCTCACCCAAGATTTGACGGTACATGGCCCCGTCCATCGTCCCTTTGATGCGGTGCAGTTGTCCTGTCCCCTTAGCAGAAAAACACCCCCAAAGCATAATGTTTCCACCTCCATGTTGGATGGTGGGGATGGTGTTCTTGGGGTCATTCCTCCTCCTCCAAACATGGCGAGTTGAGTTGATGCCAAAGAGCTCGATTTTGGTCTCATCTGACCACAACACTTTCACACAGTTCTCCTCTGAATCATTCAGATGTTCATTGGCAAACTTCAGACGGGCCTGTACATGTGCTTTCTTGAACAGGGGGGCCTCGCGGGCGTTGCAGGATTTCAGTCCTTCACGGTGTAGTGTGTTACCAATTGTTTTCTTGGTGACTATGGTCCCAGCTGCCTTGAGATCATGAACAAGATCCTCCCGTGTAGTTCTGGGCTGATTCCTCACCGTTCTCATGATCATTGAAACTCCACGAGGTGAGATCTTGCATGGAGCCCCAGACCGAGGGAGACTGACAGTTATTTTGTTTCTTTCATTTGCGAATAATCGCACTAACTGTTGTCACCTTCTCACCAAGCTGCTTGGCGATGGTCTTGTAGCCCATTCCAGCCTTGTGTAGGTCTACAATCTTGTCCCTGACATCCTTGGATAGCTCTTTGGTCTTGGCCATGGTGGAGAGTTTGGAATCTGATTGATTGATTGCTTCTGTGGACAGGTGTCTTTTATACAGGTAACGAACTGAGATTAGGAGAGTCCCTTTAAGAGAGTGCTCCTAATCTCAGCTCGTTACCTGTATAAAAGACACCTGGGAGCCAGAAATCTTGCTGATTGATAGGGGATCAAATACGTATTTCCCTCATTAACATGCAAATCAATTTATAACTGTTTTGAAATGCGTTTTTCTGGATTTTGTTGTTGTTATTCTGTCTCTCACTGTTAAAATACACCTACCATTAAAATTATAGACTGATCATTTCTTTGTCAGTGGGCAAACGTACAAAATCAGCAGGGGATCAAATACTTTTTTTCCTCACTGTATAACCTTCACTGTATAGCTGTGTAGTCTGCCCAGTAGCGAATCATCCTGGCCTCATCCTGTCATCTATTGCTACCCACTAAACTCAATTCTACATGGAAGAGGTTGATCACTGCTCCTCACTGTAGCACATGTACTCTGCAAATACTGATGGATTATGTTACAGAATATGAAAGACATTCATTGTACCTAGTCCCTCCCTGAATCGAAGGCAAAAAAATGAGATGATATGTCACAAACTGTGTTTATTAGCTCCTAGGTCATTAATTGTGTTATTTATTTACATTTACCCCCTCACATATTTGTGGTTTATTTGCATTTTTGAGATCTATATTTCATTCTTGTGTTTTGATTTCTGTCACTTATAATATAATCGCTGAGATCCGAGATATTTTAACCTTTTATTGATTAATAATTGCTTTTATGAAATATGATTGTCTTTTAAAAATTACTTTGAATTGGTTTTAATGAATTCTGGATTTTAAATTGCACTTTTTTAAGTTTTGTTTTGGTGGTTTTGTTTAGTTTATGTTTTATCTGGTGCATTTTCTGTTAAATTAATTAATTGACTATTTTGAATTTTGTTTAAATGTGTTTTGTTTTGTCTTTGGCAGTTTGCCAGTATAAAAAAATAAATAGGGGGGGTAATGGTACATTTACTAAATACAATTCGTATTTTTAATTTACTAAAATTAATTATGAGTAAATTAATTTGTATTTTAGAAACTTTAGAAACTAAGAAATCGAAACAATAATAAGGAGTGGGAAAAGATTTAGAGTCCCAAAATTATTGGATTTAAACCCGGAGGAGTTTCAGATTCTGGAGATCGTTAAAAGGTACCTATTTACTTAATAGTGTATATTGTTTCATATACTTTACAAATAATACACACACACATTATATATAGCTTTCACCATCCAGGATGTAGGAAGTCACTTACTGTACTTGTGTAAATTGTAAATTGGAATTTGAAAATTTAATTTGAATTACTATGTTTTAGTTAAATTGAATTTGTACATTCTTTTGTTTGTTTTGCACTTATGTTGTAAGTCGCCCTGGATAAGGGTGTCTGCCAAGAAATAATAATAATAATAATAATAATAATAATAATAATAATAATAATAATAATAATAATAATAATAATAATAATAATTAGAATGTATATCATGCCTCAAATATATTTCCATAAATTAGTTTGAATAGTGCACAATTTGGTCAGTCATCGCTTTCTACCACTGTATGTCTGCAGGAAAATAAATCACTATAAACCAGCCTCCTGTATCAGGTCCAATGCTGCTTTAATTATATGTTTGAATATAAGTAAAGTTAATAAAACAAAATTTATAGTAAGTCCAAGAACAAACTGACTATGATCTTTTCTTCCATTAATTGAAATGTGCATGTCATGTCTTTAGATTCACATTGGAGGTAAAGTGTGGTTAAAAGGGGATCTGCAAAACAAATGGACAGAGACTTTGAGGGAAAAGACTATTCCGAGACCCCTCCTAACTACACATAAATACCGAGCACTGAAAGGTGAGTACAGTATTTTATGTATCTCAATATGACAAAATACAATGAGCAAACTTACTATTATCACTAACATACCATTAATAGCATATCATACATCAGAGGTGTAAGTTGTGATTAAAATGTTATGTTCCACAATACAATATAAGGATTATGTATTATATACATCACTTTTGCTATTGATTTAATTTGAGCCCACCAAGAGATAAACAGAAAAAGATTACTTTTTTATCACCATCTTTTAACAGACTCCTACAGCAAGAAAAACATTGAAGAAGTTAAAATAAAATCAAGATTTTCCAAAATTGGAAGACATCTTACAGAAAAAATCATGGACATTAACAAAAAATATAAAAAGTCTGGACCAAAGGAAAATGAGTTTTAAATATGTGTATTATACACTCACCTAAAGGATTATTAGGAACACCATACTAATACTGTGTTTGACCCCCTTTCGCCTTCAGAACTGCCTTAATTCTACGTGGCATTGATTCAACAAGGTGCTGAAAGCATTCTTTAGAAATGTTGGCCCATATTGATAGGATAGCATCTTGCAGTTGATGGGGATTTGTGGGATGCACATCCAGGGCACGAAGCTCCCGTTCCACCACATCCCAAAGATGCTCTATTGGGTTGAGATCTGGTGACTGTGGGGGCCATTTTAGTACAGTGAACTCATTGTCATGTTCAAGAAACCAATTTGAAATGATTCGACCTTTGTGACATGGTGCATTATCCTGCTGGAAGTAGCCATCAGAGGATGGGTACATGGTGGTCATAAAGGGATGGACATGGTCAGAAACCATGCTCAGGTAGGCCGTGGCATTTAAACGATGCCCAATTGGCACTAAGGGGCCTAAAGTGTGCCAAGAAAACATCCCCCACACCATTACACCACCACCACCAGCCTGCACAGTGGTAACAAGGCATGATGGATCCATGTTCTCATTCTGTTTACGCCAAATTCTGACTCTACCATCTGAATGTCTCAACAGAAATCGAGACTCATCAGACCAGGCAACATTTTTCCAGTCTTCAACTGTCCAATTTTGGTGAGCTTGTGCAAATTGTAGCCTCTTTTTCCTATTTGTAGTGGAGATGAGTGGTACCCGGTGGGGTCTTCTGCTGTTGTAGCCCATCCGCCTCAAGGTTGTACGTGTTGTGGCTTCACAAATGCTTTGCTGCATACCTCGGTTGTAACGAGTGGTTATTTCAGTCAAAGTTGCTCTTCTATCAGCTTGAATCAGTCGGCCCATTCTCCTCTGACCTCTAGCATCAACAAGGCATTTTCGCCCACAGGACTGCCGCATACTGGATGTTTTTCCCTTTTCACACCATTCTTTGTAAACCCTAGAAATGGTTGTGCGTGAAAATCCCAGTAACTGAGCAGATTGTGAAATACTCAGACCGGCACGTCTGGCACCAACAACCATGCCACGCTCAAAATTGCTTAAACCACCTTTCTTTCCCATTCAGACATTCAGTTTGGAGTTCAGGAGATTGTCTTGACCAGGACCACACCCCTAAATGCATTGAAGCAACTGCCATGTGATTGGTTGATTAGATAATTGCATTAATGAGAAATTGAACAGGTGTTCCTAATAATCCTTTAGGTGAGTGTATATCACCATAGAAGTTACAATAATATACTTGTCTATATTTAATTATGTTTAACAGGTTTTATTTGTAGTTACCTACAATGTCTAATTTCACATAGTTCTTTTTGCACTAGATAGTCAAATAGTCAAATTATTGTATAGATGTTTTTGTATTTTCAACCATTTAATAAAGCTATTCAACTAAAATATTACATTTAACTACATTTATATTTCTTAAGTGTCCTGTAGTTTTTCCGTATGATTAATCATTGCAAATATCTTCTTTATATTTTATACATTTATACAGTGTATTAACTCAATGTCAGTAGTGTGTGTGTGTGTGTGTGTGTGTGTGTGTGTGTGTGTATGTATGTTTATAGCAGAAGTTATACCCATACAGGGTAAAAATACATAACTAAAACAATTTTATAACTTTTGCTATATATATATACAGCTCTGCATTACACCAGTTAAGTTGTTCCAAATCACAACCCTAGCTGGTCACCAGCAAAACCAGCTTAAGCTGGTCAATGCTGTAATTTCCAGCAGGGGATTCATATTAGCAGTCTCATAGCCCATTTTCATAGGAAAAGTATTGATTTTGATCACACTTCCTGCTCACATTATCACTCGTCAGCACATCGGCGGTTGCCTCGCTTTCGATGTGGGCGGTCCCTCCCGCAGCTTCTCTGTGCACAACGGGGGCCATGTTTTCAGATCTGCGCGTGTTTTCATTAAAGCATGGCTATTCTCAGTGCAATACATAGTCTCGACCTGAATTGCAGCCAGTAAAGCCTCTTGAAATGTGCTGGGGGATTTTAGTTTGAGTTGGATGTGAACATCAGCATTTTCTAACCCCTCCATAAACTGCTCTGTCACCATTTGGTTCTGCAACTCCGACCCCACACCTGAATATGCGATTGTGCTCCAGTGCAAATTCCTGCAGTGTCTCCCCCGGCTCTCTCCTCTGTGCTCTGAACTGCAATGCTGCTGTTCCACCTCATATCGCAGTGAGAGAGCCTGGCAGAGCTCCTTAAAGCTACAGCAGTTCTAGCTGTGCGGTCCCTGTGGCCTTCACTCCAGTTATTCAGTTTACTGGAACTGAGTGATATAAGTCTCCCAAATGGACTAACTATCAAAAGTGGGAGGTTTATGTGTTGGCGCGGCCCGTGGACTCGGCATGGCCGTGCAACTCAATCTGTAGTGCTCCGGCATCACAGCCTGGATTCTCGGTTTGACTTTCATCTCACGCAGCTCGTCAGGATAGTACCTGTCAGTCGCCACTTCTGATGCCATTGTAGCGCTTGGAGAGGTTTCTAAGGAATCAGGCCAACTTGCGGGTGCAACAACAAGTCTTTTAATTGTATTATTAACTGTACACTAGCTCACTCTTAGTACACTCTGACCCCTTCCTTCTGCTTCCTTTCTTTTCCCCTTCTCCCTACGCTTCTCACACCGCACTGCCTTTACCCATTAACCCCTTACAGTGCGGTGTCACACTACAGTATGTTTGGGGGCACTGACAAGTGACAACATTGAAAACGATAGGTTATTATCATAACCCGGTTCCCTGAAAAAGAAAGACAGGCATTACTGAATGGAAAGAGCCTTCTGACCTGCCAATCATTGAAAGCATGTACCAAAGCTGCCCAATAGGGCCCTGCTGGCAGGCGGAAGACCCACCCCCGGCATCAGTGAAAAGTCTCCTCCTGACTGCAGCTACCTGCCATTTCTTCATCAGGAAGGTTTGTCCTGAGAGTGAATCTGTTGTTGCTTCCCGAGAAGATCAGACAGGCTTTATCCACAGACAAGGCATGATTTTCACTAATTCTCCTTGCCAACGTTATTGTTACAAGGAACGCTACCTTGAGTAAGAGGAAGTGGAGCTCCATTGTGGAGATGGGCTCAAAGTGAGCACCGCTCAGTCCATTTAGCACTAATTCCAAGTCCCAAGCTGGAATTGTGTCCTTGGGGAGACATTGTCAATTTTATCATGGCAAGCTGAGATAGGAGCCAGATAGACTTTCAGTGTGGAAGCCGATTTCCCATCTTCAAGCAGCTGTTGCAGGAAGCACAAGATTGTCGATATGGGACATGACACCGGGTCCACATGTCTCTCTAGACACTAGTTCTGGAAGACTGACCACTTGTAACAATATTGGGCCCTAGTTGAAGGGGCCCTGGCCGACTAGTATTTCTATGACATTGACAAGCAGCCCCAGACACATGAGGTGGTGCCTCTCAGGGGCCAGACCCACAACTGCAGCTGTGCTGGGTTTGGGTGCCAGAGTAGCCCTTCTGCTTGGCTCAGTAAGTCTTGTCGAAGCGGAAGCTGCCATGGTTCTGCGCCGAGCATCTGTGCCAGCGTCGCGAACCACAATTGTCTCAGCCAGTGGGGGGCGACCAGGAGAACCCAAGCTCCTTCGTGGCGAATCCTCTGCAGTGTCAGTGGAAGAAGTGGCAGTGGGGGGAAAGCATACAACAGTTCCTGTGGCCATGGGTGAACAAATGCGTCCACACCCAGGGGGCCGCCTCCCTTCTCGAGGGAGAATCACAGAGGGCAGTGAGTTGTCGCCTGTGTGGCAAAGAGGTCGACCAGAGCTTGTCCCAGCATCCTCCAGATCTGCTCCACCACCTGGGGATTCAGTCTCCACTCTGAGCTGTCCGGACCTCCCCTGGAGAGAATGTCCACCACTGTATTGGACACACCCGGCAGGTGTATTGCCAGTATGGAGCAGGGATTGTATTGCGCCCACAGGAGAAATCTGCATGCCACACGATGTAGTCTGGGGGAGCGTAGGCTGACTTGGTGTTTGATGTTGGCCACCACCAAAGTGTTGTCCGTCCGAACTAGGATTTTTTTGGGCGTTAGGCCAAGGCTACATCCATGCACGTGCGGGGAGCCAGTGATAGGCCGAAGGACAGCACATTGAACTTGTACGCACTGGAAGACAAAGCGTAGGTATTTTCTGTGCGCCGGGAGGATGGGGACGTGAGGTCTATTGACGTGAACCAGTCGCCCGGTCGGACACAGTCTGAGAGAATTTAAGATTTTGAAAAGGATATAATCCAAGAATATAATCCAGTGATCAAACCAACTCCGAAGAGCAGGGGAGCACACTTCTCAAGTTTAGGATTGCAAGCGAAACTGTAGCACATTCACTGGCAACGTGAAAGAAGAAATGGCAGGTAGCTGCAGTCAGGAGGAGACTTTTCACAGATGCCGGATGCAGGTCTTTCTCCTGCCAGCAGGGCCCCTAATTGGGCAGCTTTGGTACATGCTTTCAATGATTGGCAGGTCAGAAGGCTCTTCCATTTGGTAATGGGTTTCTTTCAATTTGAAAGGGAACCACACAACACAATTATAGACAATAATTGACAATACATTTCCATCATTATTCCACCCCCCTCAGCTTTGAGCACTGGGTGACCACACTCAGGTGACCACACCTTTTGCCCTGCCCTATCCCTGCCAGCAACCAGCATACAAAGGTCAAGTATTTTATTTCACAGAAATGAATAATTTAGTAATACAATCAGCTGCAGCACAGTAAAAACATCAGTGTTCATTTCACTCTTAAAGACTATATTTTAACACTATTTCAGATAACATTTGGTCCCACTCTACAGAGTGGTAAAGTTACTCTTGCACCAGTGTTACATTTCCAGTGTTATCTTCAGTATATTATGTGTAAAAAATGAACACTGCACTACTCTCACCAGTGTTAATTATTATTATTATTATTATTATTATTATTATTATTATTATTATTATTATTTTTATTTCTTGGCAGACGCCCTTATCCAGGGCGACTTACAACATAAGTGCAAAATACAGAGAATTACAAGGCAATCATTACAAATTCAAATTCAACTTAGCTAAAATACAGCAATTCAAAAATACATTTTACAAATTCCTATTACAATTTATGCAAGTACAGTAAAAGACTTGCTACATCCTGGACGGTGAAAGCTAAGTGCTGTCAAGATGTAGGGTTACAGACAAGGGCTACGGAAAAGGGGGCAAGGAGGAGAACAATCAAGAACACGAGGAGCATAATAAGCTGAAGTGCAATCTAGCAGGGAAAGAGGACTAATATTACAAGTGCTGTCGGAAGAGATGCATCTTGAGTAAGCGCCGGAATGAGGTCAGGGACTCTGCTGCTTTGACTTCGGTGGGCAGGTCGTTCCACCACTTAGGGGCCAGGGATGAGAAGGAGCAGCTCTGGAGGAAGGAGAGTGGAGAGGAGGTAGAGTTAGTCTTCTGGCACTGGAGGAGCGCAGTGGTCTGGTGGGGATGTATGGAGAGACAAGTGACTGAAGGTAGCTTGGTGCAGTGTGGTCAAGACAGCGGTAGGTGAGGGTCAGAGTCTTGAATTGGATGCGTGCCGCAATTGGGAGCCAGTGGAGGGAGCGGAGTAGTGGAGTAGCGTGTGTGAATCGTGGCAGAGAGAATACCAGACGAGCCGCAGAGTTCTGGATGAGCTGCAGTGGGCGGGTAGTGGATGCAGGCAGGCCGGCCAGGAGGGAGTTGCAGTAGTCCAGGCGGGAGAGGACCTGTGACTGGATGAGTAGCTGAGTTGAGTAGTTGGTGAGGAAGGGACGGATCCGGTGTATGTTGCTCAGGAAGAATCTGCAAGTGCGTGTCAGTGAGGTGATGTGCTGGGAGTAGGAGAGCGCAGGATCGAGGGTGACTCCTAGATTTTTAGCAGAAGAAGGAGAGAGTGTGGTGGATTCCAAGGGGATAGAGATGGGGAGGTCAGCAGAAGGTGAGGAAGAGTGGGGGAAAAAGAGGAGATCTGATTTGGAGAGGTTGAGCTTGAGGTGGTGCGAGTGCATCCAGGCAGAAATGGCAGACAAGCAGGAAGAGATGCGTGAGGGGATAAGAGGGTCAGAAGAGGGAAAGGATAGGAAGATCTTAGCATCATCAGTGTAGAAGTGGTAGGAGAAGCCGTGGGAAGCGATGAGTGGGCCCAGGGAGCGAGTGTAGAGAGAGAACAGGAGTGGGCCCAGGACAGAGCCTTGGGGAACACCTGTGAGGAGAGGTTGGGGGGTGGATGAGGAGCCTCGCCATGTCACTTGGTAGGACCAGTCGCTGAGGTAGGAGGAGAAACAGGTGAGAGCAGTCCCAGAGATCCCAAGGTCGGCAAGGCAGGAGAGGAGAATGGAGTGATCGACGGTGTAAAATGCTGCAGAGAGGTCAAGGAGGATGAGGACTGAGGAGAGGGAGGCCGCCCGAGCACGGCTGAGGAAGTCAGTGACAGCCAGGAGAGCTGTCTCAGTGGAGTGAGCTGTGCGGAAGCCAGATTGCAGAGGATCAAGGAGTGAGTGTTGAGACAGAAAGTCAGAGAGCTGACGGTGGACCGCCCGCTCAAGAGTCTTGGAGAGGAAAGGAAGTAGGGAGACAGGGTGGTAGTTCTGAGGAGAGGTGGCATCGAGGGTTGGTTTCTTGAGCAGTGGGATGACAGCAGCTTGTTTAAATGCAGAGGGGAAACAGCCAGAGAGGAGTGAGGAGTTGAGGAGGGAGGAGATGAAGGGGAGAAGATCAGGAGCAGTTGCTTGGAAGAGATGAGAGGGGAGAGGGTCCAGGTCGCATGTAGTGGGTTTGTGACGTAGGAGAAGAGCAGAAACTTCAGCATCTGAGAGAGGCGAGAATGAAGAAAAGGCAGCTTGGTAGGTGGGAGGTTTCGGTGTGATGGGAGATGAGGGTGGAGTATTGAAAAGCCTGCGGATGTCTGCAATCTTGGAGGAGAAGAAGGAGGCGAAGTCATCAGCAGTGAGAGATGAGGGAGGAGGAGGGGGAGGGGGGGCAAGGAGGGAGGAGAAGGTGGAGAAGAGTTTGCGAGGGTTGTTGATAGTGGATTCGAAGAGAGATTGGAAGTAAGACTTCTTGGCTGAGGTGAGAGAAAACGAGAATGTGGACAGTAGGGAGCGGTAGAGATCAAGGGCGGATGGGAGTTTGGTCCTTTTCCACTTTTGTTCAGCAGCACGCAGACTAGTTTGGGTTGCACGCAGGACAGCAGATAGCCAAGGCTGAGGAGGGGAGGGACGGGCAGGACGAGATGTGAGAGGACAGAGAGAGTCAAGGGAGGAGGTGAGGGAGGAGAACAAAGAGGAAGTAGCACAGTTGACAGGTAGATTTGAAAAACAATCAATGGAAGGCAAGAGAGTGAGGGCAGTGGAGGCAAGGGTGGAGGGGGAGACTGCGGAGATTACGGCGGAAGGTGACAGAGGGAGTGGGTGGAGAGGGGAGGGAGGGAAGGGAAAGGGAGAAGGAGATTAAGTGATGGTCCGAGATGTCCATGGGTGTCACGGAGAGTGTCGAAGGGGAGCAGCCTCTAGAGAAGATGAGGTCTAGCTGGCGGCCAGCCCTGTGAGTGGGGGGAGATGGGGAGAGAGAGAAGTTAAAGGAGTGAAGGAGAGGAAGAAATCCGGTACAGTGGGAAGGGTTGGAGAGGTGAATGTTGAAGTCTCCCAGGAGGATGGTAGGCGAGGACAGCGAGGGGAGAGGGGAGAGAAGAAAGTCGAGTTCATCCAGGAAGGAGGCGAGTGGACCAGGGGGACGGTAGAGAACTAGAAGGAAAAGATGAGAGGGAGAGGTGATTTCCACTGCATGGAATTCAAAGCTGTGGGTTGAGATAGAGGAGAGAGAGGGTGGGACAGAGAAGAGGAGAGAAGGGGAGAGCAGGAGCCCTGTTCCTCCTCCCCGCCCAGTAAGACGAGGAGAGTGGGACAGGACGAAGAGAGAGGATAAGGCAGCAGGAGTGGTAGAGTTGTCCGGGGAGATCCATGTCTCAGTGAGAGCGATGAAATCCAGAGACTGGTGGGATGCGAAGGCAGAGATGAAGTCAGCCTTGTTGGAAGCTGAGTGGCAGTTCCATAGGCCTCCAGAGAGTGGGGTAGCAGGGAGGGAGGAGGAGGGGGGGAGAGGCAGAGAGATGAGGTTGGAGGGATTAGGAAAACAATGGCACACAGCTGCACGCCGAGAGGAAGGAGAGAGGAGGACAGGAATAGGAGAGACCGTCATGGTTGCCTGTTGTTGCTGTGTGGCGTCACCTCGCAGTCTTCTCCTCGCTGGAGTCCCAATTACATTTAACACTATGGAGTATTTAACAATCACAGTGTTAAGTTTACTCTAATAAATCTCAGTGTTAAAACATTCTCATTGTGTTACTCCATTAAGTTGTTAGAACCCTGTTTACTCTGCTTTTATCAATCAAACGACATGTTACGACAGGATTATCTTCTATACACTCTGGATGAGCAGAAATGTGTGAATGTATAGCACTGATACTAGTAAAATCTAGCAGTCCATTGATATGTATATATAAAAATCAAAAGACTCAGCCAGACAGGCACATAGAGGTAATGCTTACAAGCACCACTATAAGCATGGAAATAGAAATTATGGTAGGTGTTGACTCAGAGACATGACTTCAATGTAGGGTAAAAAAAAGGATAGCACAAATATATTGGCTGGTAAATACAAACAAAAAATCCTTTACAATAATTAACATTTATACAATTAATAAGAAAAAATAAAACCATAAAACAACAATTATTCAGGAATCTACCACAAAGCATTATGGGAATGGTAAGTTCTTTGGTTTTACACCAGTAGTGTAAAATCAACACTCTTCATTTTGACACCCAGTATTAACACTGACTCTCAAGATGGTTTAACTCTTAAAGTGTCAATTTAACCCAATGAGTGTTGAAACAACACTTTTTTAACACTATATTTTAACACTGTGCATTAACATACAATTGGGATACAAGACTTACACCTCATTTAAAGAGAAATTAATCAGCCATACTGTACTTACACTGGAATATAATATTATACTTAACTCGAACTAATTCATATAATGAATAGACCAATAATTATCATTTCATAAACACTTTAGTCCCAGCAGGCAAAATACATTAGAAACAATGTTGTTTCAACGTCATATTTCAACATTGAAATTTCATTGAAAATTGGTTGTATTTGCAAATTGGATCGACGTTGAATCGTCAACGTTGATTCACCGTTGAAAATTCAATGTTGATTCCATTTGCAAATCCAATTTTCAATGTATATTCTATGTTGAAATATGACGTTGAAACAATGTTGTTTCTAATGTAATCTGTGGAAGGAAAGTTAGAAATTCTTTCCCACATATCTATTCTACTCTCTTGTATACTTAAGAAAGATAAGGTCAAGCCAGGAGGACAGGCCAGAAGGAAGCTTGTTTTCTGTTTGTTATTTACGATGAGAATCTTGGAGACAATGTCAAACAGTATGATTGAAGTGCCTGCTCCCTAATCCATGTGTTGACCTATGAACTCTGTCTTATAACGATATAGTAATGACTCTGTGACTGTAACCAGATCTTTGTTCTTTGTGTGTAAAAGCCTCTGACTTTTAAATGAAGGCAGAACGACTTTGGGATCTTCTTGATTCACTGTTCCTCTCCACGCTGCGTGTATTAAAGGCATTGCAACTAATGTCCAAACTGATTGAAGATGGTTTTTCTTCCACATTACATGGCGACGAGGATGGGATCGCTGACCCTGACGGAGAGGAGCGCAGTGGCCAGACCAGTGACCAGCAGAGCCGCGCCGGCAGAATAATAAGGTAAGGGAGCCTTTTAAAATCCCCACTGCGGTGCTTTGCTTTCTGGTCTGCTCGCCTGGTCCTCTGACTATCAGGTAACCGATCTATATTTTAATTCAACATTGTTGCTTGTCTGAAATGTTTTCTTGCTTGTTACCATAGACTTGACTGTGTCTTCTTGTTTGTGAAGAAACAGGACTGTGTCTTCGTGTTTGGGTTCCCGCAGACAAAAGTGTGTCTGTAAACTGCAGGGTAGATTTGACCTACTATTAGAAAAATAAAAAGAGCGCTAATTAATTGTTCTATATCTGATATGGCGGTGATAATATAAAAGCACGTGTTTTATAGAACCATAAATGGAATGGTAAATGAAGAAACGTCATTAAGTTATATACAAGTTATATAAATGCAAACATATTGAAAAACATGTTTGTTATTATTCGTATATAGGATTTATTTTAATCTGTGTTTTGCTTTGTTATATTTTTATTTCTTTTTTACTTTTTTACATTTTTTTTTTTTTTCCACTGACATTTTGTTATTATTTTGTGTGCTTGTATGCCTTGGTAGTTGTGTACAAAAAGTTACATAGACAATGGGTGGTAACAGCTTCAGTAAAACGCGTAACCCGCCACCCAAAGGTACACATGTCAGGTACATGTATGATAACTATGGAGTGAAGTGGTGTGCGATGTGCACAAGTGGTTTGACTGGACAACAGGTGACAGAAAGTTAAGGTTTCCAGAAGATGGGACATTTGATTCAGATAGACTTGAGCACCTAAAAACGGTTTTGCAAAATAGGAGAAGTAAACTAGAAAGAGTTTATGATGTGGAATGATTAATGTATATTTAATAATGAGAAAGCAAAGCTAGCTATCTTAAAACATTTGTTAGAGAAAAGAAAGAAAAGACAAAAGGCATAATTCAATCTAGCCTAAGCTGAATGCACCAAAGACAAATAATAATTATATATATATATATATATATATATATATATATAATTTATTTATTTTTTTCAGTATAAATGAGTCCTCACGATACTGAAGGAAAATTACTAGATAAGTAATAAATAAGGGTAGTTTGAGACACTGCAGGTCAATATAACATGCCAACCAAAACCATGTACTACTTTCCGAATTTACTTTGGATATACACTCACCTAAAGGATTATTAGGAACACCACACTAATACTGTGTTTGACCCCCTTTCGCCTTCAGAACTGCCTTAATTCTACGTGGCATTGATTCAACAAGGTGCTGAAAGCATTCTTTAGAAATGTTGGCCCATATTGATAGGATAGCATCTTGCAGTTGATGGAGATTTGTGGGATGCACATCCAGGGCACGAAGCTCCCGTTCCACCACATCCCAAAGATGCTCTATTGGGTTGAGATCTGGTGACTGTGGGGGCCATTTTAGTACAGTGAACTCATTGTCATGTTCAAGAAACCAATTTGAAATGATTTGACCTTTGTGACATGGTGCATTATCCTGCTGGAAGTAGCCATCAGAGGATGGGTACATGGTGGTCATAAAGGGATGGACATGGTCAAAAACAATGCTCAGGTAGGCCGTGGCATTTAAACGATGCCCAATTGGCACTAAGGGGCCTAAAGTGTGCCAAGAAAACATCCCCCACACCATTACACCACCACCACCAGCCTGCACAGTGGTAACAAGGCATGATGGATCCATGTTCTCATTCTGTTTACGCCAAATTCTGACTCTACCATCTGAATGTCTCAACAGAAATCGAGACTCATCAGACCAGGCAACATTTTTCCAGTCTTCAACTGTCCAATTTTGGTGAGCTTGTGCAAATTGTAGCCTCTTTTTCCTATATGTAGTGGAGATGAGTGGTCCTCGGTGGGGTCTTCTGCTGTTGTAGCCCATCCGCCTCAAGGTTGTACGTGTTGTGGCTTCACAAATGCTTTGCTGCATACCTCGGTTGTAACGAGTGGTTATTTCAGTCAAAGTTGCTCTTCTATCAGCTTGAATCAGTCGGCCCATTCTCCTCTGACCTCTAGCATCAACAAGGCATTTTCGCCCACAGGACTGCCGCATACTGGATGTTTTTCCCTTTTCACACCATTCTTTGTAAACCCTAGAAATGGTTGTGCGTGACAATCCCAGTAACTGAGCAGATTGTGAAATACTCAGACCGGCCCATCTGGCACCAACAACCATGCCACGCTCAAAATTGCTTAAACCACCTTTCTTTCCCATTCAGACATTCAGTTTGGAGTTCAGGAGATTGTCTTGACCAGGACCACACCCCTAAATGCATTGAAGCAACTGCCATGTGATTGGTTGATTAGATAATTGCATTAATGAGAAATTGAACAGGTGTTCCTAATAATGCTTTAGGTGATTGTAAATTAATATGTGTCTCTATGTATGTTTGTACGTTTACAGTTTGCGCAAAGTAAATGTCCGTATTGTGTCTTTCATTTACTGTATAGTCCAGAATATGACTAAGAGTCATACATCACAAATAGTTACAGAATGATAGCTAAAATAATGCCAGTTAAATATGTTGTAATAACAGACCTAACAGAAAGTAAGCATTTAACTGTACACAGAATGCTATTGCAAACAGAAATAATAATACAAAATTATTTAAATAGGTCTTCCGAATAGAGAAGTTAAAAGTAACAAGTTAGAAATGGAATTAGAGCCAAATTTAGAAAAAGGAATCCTAGGCACCGCAAACATCCGGTGAAAGTTTCTTAGATATTGAGAAATAGATAACCAGATAGTCCAGGAAATTAAAGATGTGCTCATTTGGTAGCTCTGAGTTCCATAATGAAGATATTTAACCCCCTAGGAATAAGATCCCTAAATACATTGAATAGGTAAGAAATGAACTATTGATCAGTTCAATCTGGCTTTGGGAACAGTTCTTCTGAACCTGTACCGGTGTAGATTGGACTTCAATAGGAGAAAGTGACACAATAAAGACATATATGAGCCGCACAGGTGGACAGTCTTAGTGCCCACGCAGGCTCTTCATTGGGGAAATCATTGACTGCACTTTTTTTTTTAAGGAAAAAATGTTTTCCTGACGTACCTGGACATCATTATTGAGATAATTGAAAGGGCTTATTTACCAAAGATTAACTAAATTGATTGGCTCACATACTGGAGTGAAATATGTCTAAATAGTAATCATATTGATAAATCATATTTGAATATTTGAAATTTGAAATTAGGAATAGGAGAAAGAACAGCTGTTAGGATGCAGAGCAATGTTAACCAAAATTGAAGAAGGTTGAGCAAGGAGAGTTTGTTGTGTGTGAGACAAATGTACTGCCACGAGAGATTGTGATGGTGATTGACTGGAATATGAGGGAAAATAAGGAAGTTACTAAAGGTGTAACATAACTAATTTAATGAAACATAGTCATGGCAAGTTATAAAACTGTTTGGAAATAGTCCTTTCACAAACAGAAATACCCTATCAATTAGGAAGAGGGGGGCAGGGGGCAAGGGCCGTGACACTGCTCCCCCTGTTCGCCTGAGCAGACAAGCAGCCTGAGATGACTGTGTGAGAGAGAGAGAGATAGAGAGAAGGCAGAGACTGTAACTACGTGTAAGGGTTCATAACTTACTGCAAACAGAGCGAGAGTGTAATGAATGGTAATTTATACTGCTTGTATTATAATGATAATAATTGTTGTAATGGTCTCAGGTATTTAAGTTAGATAAAAGGACAAAGACAAGCACATTGTTTTGAAAGTTTGACAACTCCACACAAAAGAGTATCTACACTAGGAAGTAAAGTTGATTCAGTAACACAGGAGATATGATGCTGCTGACGACAGCTGAGTGCTGTACTGAAGTAATTTGATAAATTAGATACATTGGAATCAAGATTATTATTATTTTGAATTGTCCATTTACTAGAAACTTTATAGATTGTGCGAATATCAACTAATGTGATAGAGATGCCTTTTATAAGGAGGATCTCTGATGTTGTGCGAACCACACATTGTGTCTTCAGATGACTGATTTATTCCAGATATGCATATTATGAATCGTGTCCTGAAGGAACCAATGTCTGAGCCGTAGTGGCAGAGGTGCATATGGAGAAGACGCTGGTGTTCTCATTGAGACACAGTAGGCCGAGGGCGCGGCTTTAAAGACAGCCTCACGGCATCTTGAACAGACCGATATTGAGGTTCACAACGCTGAAGTGATGGTTGACTCAGTAGAGAAATAATTTCAAATACTGTAATTAAAGGTTTTCCAGATTATAGGAATCTACAATATATTGTGACACAGCTCAGATGACATCTGCAGTAGCATATATTCTTGTATTGATAGTTAAATTTATAATGTACTATTAGCAGAGATGTCACATTATTCAAATAAACAGAATGAAAGCCAAGTCAGAATCAGTCCATTGCCCTTCTCTTAAGATTTGTAGAAAGTACAATGTTTATAAATCAAAACGCAACAAATATATGTACAATACAGTTTACAAACTGAATTTGTAAAAATAACATTTAACTGACTTTTGTATTTTCTTAGAAGCAACAAAATGTATGTGTTATGTGTGACGTCCTCTAGGACCAAAGGAAAGAATCCAAGTGCAGGCTTTTAGAGTTGAAGCAGATAATCCAATAAGGGCAAAATGAGAGAGCATAAACAGGGACAGTCCATGTCAAACGAACAGGCTACTAGGGAAGATCCAAAAGGGGTGAAGGAAGGAAGGAAGGAAGGAAGGAAGGAAGGAAGGAAGGAAGGAAGGAAGGAAGGAAGGAAGGAAGGAAGGAAGGAAGGAAGGAAGGAAGGAGTCAAAAATACACAGGATGGCACTCAAAAAACAAGGCTTGGCAATGACCCAGGAGAGCATGCAAGACTTCTCCATAAATCTAGCAAACAGAGGGGTTTAAGTACTGTGAAGGAGAGAGGGATTGAACGAGGTGAATGAAGGATTGACCAATGATAGGAGAGGAGGACAGAACAGGTGCACCTGGTAGGGAAGAATCTGGAAAGACTGGTTTGACTGGATAAAGGAAAGGAGAAGCACTAAACTAGTATTCGGGAGAGGGAGACCTCTGGTGGTGAACTAAGGTAGGAACAGGGGAGACCGTGACATTATGTAGGTAGTAACTAGGTTTTGACTTTTATGACCTGGGGCAGGATGAAATGTAATTTGAGATGCACTGTAAAAGCTCCAGGAAATTGCAACATTTGCAAATGCATTGGTTGCCTCACAGGCACTCTTTCCCTGGTTTGCCCATCTGGCGCATGGTGTTGGCCACATGGGCAAAATTAAATTCTTCTCTATATTTGTTTTGTACTGTTTAAGTGTTGCTGTGCTTGCACTGCTAGAGAAATGCAGAATAGCCTTACTCCTGTTGAAATAAAGGAGTTTGTTAAAATAATGTATGAGGAAATGCTGCAAGAACGCAGTGATAAAATGGATCTTATGAATATAACCTAATTACACTGAATGATGTCCACTATTCCCCCTGAGGTTAAGGTTTACAACTCAAGGGTCTTATCAAGGCTCTGTACATATGTATGATAGTCCTTCATAGGACAAAATGGGGGAGTGTGGAAGGAAAGTTAGAAATGCTCTCTCTCATACCTGTTTTACTCTCTTGTATACTTAAGAAAGATAAGGTCAAGCCAGGAGGACAGGCCAGAAGGTAGCTTGTTTTCTGTTTGTTATTTACGATGAGAATCTTGGAGACAATGTCAAACAGTATGATTGAAGTGCCTGCTCCCTAATCCATGTGTTGACCTATGAACTCTGTCTTATAACGATATAGTAATGACTCTGTGACTGTAACCAGATCTTTGTTCTTTGTGTGTAAAAGCCTCTGACTTTTAAATGAAGGCAGAGCGACTTTGGGATCTTCTTGATTCACTGTTGCTCTCCACGCTGCGTGTATTAAAGGCATTGCAACTAATGTCCAAACTGATTGAAGATGGTTTTTCTTCCACAAATCTAATGTATACAACATTGAAATTTACTTGCAAATTATTTGGTTTTGCAAATGAAATCAATGTCAATTGTCAGCATTCCTTCAACATCAATTTAATCAGCAAATGCAAACAACCACAGAAAGAGAGAGTGAGTGATGACAAAGAGTTAATCTGGGGGGAGAAGAAAAGAAAACAACTAAAATACACTTTCTTGGTGTTAACTATACAAAAACAGTAGAGGAAAAAACATTGTACAACTTCAAGATGAACCTAGAATGAAAACTCCAAACTTTTTTGGCTGAAATTACTTTATTTACATGTGTTTGAAGAAAGACATTACCCTGCACATATTGTGTAGAAAATAACACAAAATGTGTCATAGTACTATTAACACATTAGAATTTCTACACATGTATATTAAACCTGAAAAACATATTAAAAACATTCTAACAATCTTTTTAAAACTAGTTCCATGCAAGTTATGGTTAGAGAGCACTTTTATACACACCCACAGTTTTTCCAATATGTTTTATACAGGTCTCCAGTTGAATTAAAGTTGAAGTAGGAAAAATTAAGTTAAAATGGAGGTTCTTCTCAGACTGTGTTCAGGTTTATAAGCTTTCACTCTTTCATCTAATTACTTGACCCTTTCCGACTCTGATTCGTCAGCTAAGCGGTTTGTCATAGAGCACCATTATATATATATATATATACACACACACATATATATGTATGTGTATTTAAGTATGTATATTAAAGCATATATATGTCTGCTGTGTATATATATAAATACAATTTGCACATTTTTTACCGTGTCACTCAAAATACACCCATAAAAAAGTACCGTCTGGGGAAATACATTTGTTTGAGGGGATATTGTGTTTGTTATCTGGGGTCTGTTTGATTGTTTTGACTGTCACGACGTCTATTCAACCTGAAAGCAACGTGTATTTCGACGTTGATGAATCGTTGCCAAAACCACGTTGGTTGTGGTTGTATTCTTTGATGATCCACGTCGCAACTAGATTTCAACCACGAAACAACGTTGAAATTACGTCGAGTGCCTGCTGGGATAAATACATCAATCGCACCATAATGCACTTATCAGCTTTTTCATTCTAGGATGTAAGACCTTATATATTGTTTACTGTATATCTCATTGTGTAAATTGTGAATTTGTAAAATGTATTATGCCTTGAATTATCCTGGATTGTTGCACTTTGCATTGTGCTTATATTTTGAAAAGGGCGTCTGCTAAGAAATATTTATTATTATTATTATTATTATTATTATTATTATTATTATTATTATTATTAATAATAATAATAATAATCATAATAATAATAATAATAATAATAAGTAGTAGTAGTAGTAGTAGTAGTAGTAGTAGTATTAAAATATAATTCCCCAATACAATACATTCCCCAAAAAATGAACTCTCATTTAATCCCAATGAAATAGCTATATTCTTAATAAAAACCCATCCACAAATTCCCATCAATACGACAACCAGAAACCCAGGCCCGGATTTGACGGATTTGACTCACACACGTCCACTGCCGACGGAACTATACGTTACTATCAGCTGCAGCACATACTACCCATCCTCTCTAAATCACGGATCAAATTATTCTATCACGGTTGGCTAATCAAGACTGCCAGCAGTTTTCCAACCAACTCCCTCAATAATGCACCCATGTAGTCACTTGACTCACCGCACAACATAAGGCAGTTAATAATGCTGCATATACAGCTCAGTCAGCGTGTTCTAGGCGTGTGTGTCTGTGCATCCCGCAACCTGCCTGAGGGATTGATTGATTGATTGATTGATTGGTTGGTTGGTTGGTTGATTGGTTGATTGATTGGTTGGTTGATTGTTTGGTTGATTGCTTGCCTGCCTGCCTGCCTGCCTGCGCTTTTCCTGACACTATGTCTTCTGAAACATCCCTGCTTTTAAACAGGTGCGGCAATCAGTTAAATTACTTACTCTGGTGATCATTACCCATTAAGCAAACCTGTATAACTCATAATATTAGACTTCTGCACAAATTGATATGTGAATTAATATCAAGCCCATGCGGTTGTCTACTTTCTGAAATCCAGCCATGATAACGACAGCACAAACAAATGGAAACCTGACAAATTATATGGTGAGAAATATCGATTCCCCATTGTATCAACGTTTTGTCAAGGATTTTGTATATTACCTGTTGCCCACTAGTCATGCAGGATTCATAATAGAGTACAACACTCGTTTAATTGCGTTTAGCTGTAGTTAAAACCTGTGAATTTACAATATTGCTGCCAATGTGTCCACCGCACAAAAACAGCACAGAAACGTCTCTGCTCTGCGTCTCTGTACGGAAGTGACTTCTGCTGAGCACATCACTTCTGCCAACACCGACATGACTGATGCTCATGAGTATTTTACATTGTTTAATGCCATTTGACTTTACAATTTGTTCAGTTCAAAACCTGCATATAACTCGTATCATATAGTCGTTTTCGATAAATTGTAAAATAATGGGGTTTGGTTATTTGTATTCATCCATCTACTCGACGTCAGTAACCGCTTCCTCAGGACAGAGTCGTCGGTGCTATTAATTCATACCAGCCTACATTTTTATATTTTAAACAAATTAACTAAAAAAAAAAGTGTTGAAATTAACAGGTTTTGTGTTGATTCTGGTAAAATATATCTTCATCTTAACATACCACAACATGCTGTTATTGTAGCCTAGCTGGTAACTTTTTTTGACTACTTTCAGATTCACTTTCTCGCACGGCAGTGAAGCGAAGTTGTGTATGTTTTGATGCACAGGTGACAAATTAAAGGAAAAACCTGAATAAATGAGTGGAGGAACATAACGAATGCAGATGCCTCCAAACAGGTGTTATTGTATGATACTATTTAGCAATTAAAATCCTGTAATGCTCTGTGGCATATATAAAAATGCTGAGCAGGCCCAGTTGACCTTGATTTTGGCTCAAGATGGCAGTGCATAAACCCCTCATTACAAAGACAAATGCACATTTGAGAATTCAGTGGTGCAAAGCCACTGGTCTACAGAGATGTGGGAAAAAGTGATATGGTCAGATAAGTCATCCTTCACCATATTCTTGACAAGTGGGCAGGTGCATGCAAGTGCAAGAGAACGGTACAGGCCTGACTGCTGGACCCCTACAGTGAGGGGGTCTGGAGGCTCTGTTATGCTGTGGGGGGCATTTTCCAGGCATGGTTTGGGTCCACTTGTCCCCTTAGAGGGAAGGGCCACTGCAAATCATTACAAAGTTATTCTGAGTGATCACCTTTATCCTATGGTGAAACATTTCTATCCTGATGGGAGTGGTCTCTTCCAGGATGACAATGTCCCCGTCCACAGGGTATGAGGGCTCACTGAATGGTTTGATGAGTATGAAAATGATGTGAATCCTATGCTATTGCCTTCACATTCACCAGATCTCAACCCAGTTGAACAGCTATGGGAGATTGTGGACCAACGTGTTAGACAGCGCTCTCCACCACCATCAACAAAACACCAAATGAGGGAATATCTTTTGGAAGAATGGTGTTCCATCCCTCCAGTAGAGTCCAGAGACTCGTAAAATCTGTGCCAAGAGCTGTTCTGGCAGCTCATGGTGCCCAACACCTTACTGAGACACTTTATATTGGCTTTTCCTTTAATTTGTCACCCGTCTGTATGTAATCTATCAAAAGTCATGGTTGCTATGGGGGTCCGAGGGCATGCCCCCCACCCTGTTAAATGCTTGTTTCTTGTGGCATTTCAGAGAGGGCTTTAAGCATTTTTAAGCCAGTCATGCTCTGAATATACTACTCACGACTTAACCTACATCAAGTAAATATTAAATGGCACACATCACTTCTCATTTTGTTTCTAATCTCTGACTTTTTAAATATTCAGAATATTACCTTGAATGGTATAAGCAGCTCACTAACAAGAACAAATCATTAAACTAATAGTGCAACACGGTACAATGTGCATTGTTTTTTTTTTAATGTCTGTTAATGTATGGTCATGTCACCACTCCACGACGGAAGAAAACCTAGATTGTGCAGTTATCAGCTAAAAATGATAAAAATGCACTTTCATTAACGCTAAATCAGGAGAATTCCGTTTCCAATTGCCATAAGTCTTTAGGCAGACTCTCCCCCTATTGGGGGCCATGTTTGATGAGAATGGCGATTGATGGTGCCGATGATCATCTAGGATGCCTGATCTAGACTTTCTTTTTTGAAGTCCGAGAGAAAAGAGTCTCATAATTGCGAGTGTCTCGTGGATTGCACATGCGCAGCGAGTAGCGTGCGCGCGCGCGCAGACAGAACTGCACTGTGAGACGCAACTGAAGGTGCGCAGAGTGGAGCTGCAACCCACACTTGTAGAGACTTCAGTTCACAAGATGTATTTTTGCAGTCGAAATTGACTGTGAATTCACTCCATACATCAAAACACTCACACATGCATCATGTTTTAGCTGTGAAACAATAGCGAGCCATCAAGGACATATCCCCAACTGAAATTAATTTTAATATCTGACCCCTGCCCCCACTTTTTAAATTATACATAAAAATAGTCCTTACCTAATATAATAATATAGTGCATTTATTTAACCTCCTGAAAAGTCACAATGTCCATTAAATCTAATGCATATGATACAGTGTTCGAGTTTGCTTTTTACACACAATTAAAAAAATATCAAGAAAGCCTAAGTTACAAAGGGAGGAAGGAGGATAGAAATATATTGACAATACGTTAACTAACCAACACAAACTAAATATAATCAGTTTAATATTAATTCTTGTGTTTTAAATAGGAACAATATACACTATCTAAAAAAAAAACTGGATTTTTAAATTTTATTTTAAACCTGGAGAATGACTTTTGACTCCCGAGTCCTCATACACTTTCGCGCCTCAATGATTATTAACACACTGTACATGGTGCCTGACGTCAGTCTCGTGATTAGTGATGCATTATGGGATTTTTAGTTTTCTGCTGATTGCACCCCAAATCCAAAGGTAAGGATCTTTGCCAAAACTCCAAACCCCTACAAATCCCAGGGTGCCATTAAATTTAAAGTGCCTAAATCTTACATAGGAATGATGATCATAGTGCCAAGAAGCTTAAAGCTGAAAACACCAAAGGAACACAATGGTTTGAATGGCCTCCTCTCGTTTGTAAACTTTATGTTCTTATTAACAGTGGAACTTTTTATTACTTACTTTTCATGAGATTTCTCTAGGTTTGTTTTCCTGTTGTTCTAGGCTTTTAATTAGCTTTATTTGCCATGTCATAGATGCATTAAAGAAGAAAGGTATGGAGGAGAAGGAGGTGTATAATGGTGCCTGCTACACTGGTGCGAGGTACCAGGAGGCAGAAGACACACAGCAGGAGCTGGGAGAGGATGAGAGAATGAAGCAGGAGGAGGTGAAAGGTAAAGCCCAAGAAGAATGGGAAGGAGGAAAATAAGAGAAACTATGACACGGAACAAGAAAAACAAGGAAATATAGATCAACAACACATTTTCAGAGAGAAATGTGTAAAGCCACAGAGAACTAGATGTGCAGTGTGTGCAGTGCTACTGGGAATAGCAATAGTGCTGGTAACAGTAGGAGTAGTAGATGAGGTGCTGGTAGAAATAAGAACAACAGGAGTGGTGCTGGGAACACTGGTAGTGTTAATAGCACTGTGGGGACCAGCAGGTACAGTAGTAGAACAGCAAACAGCAGATCAGCAGCTGGACCAAAAAGTGAATGTTACTGAAATGTTAGTTGTGCAGACTTGGTTTTCTTGAACGACTTACACCCTGTAATTAAAATGTTGCCTGGTACCAGGGGCAGAAGACATACAGCAAAATAGGAAACTGAGAGAAAGAGAAGAAGAGATGGAGACAGAAGGAGGTGAAGGACAAAGCCCCTGAAAAAGAGCAAGGAGAAAGTGGAAAAATAATATAATAAAAAATAACTGTAATATCAAATTGGACCAGATTTATCTTAAATACAAGAATGGTATAGCATATAGATGGACTGATGTATGTCTAAGTGACTTGTAGCTGATTGCTGACTGTAGTATGTTACTAACTCTCAGTGCTGTTCTCTTACAGTGTGTGAAGCCAATGAGCCACTCATCAGTGTGACCATTGTACTGTGTGGGAGGAGCGGCGTGGGGAAGACCGCTTTAGCAGACACCCTCCTGGCCCTGGGAGAGCTCAGAGCAGAGCCCAGCTCCTCCTCAGAGTCCCCACGCTGGTGCTGGAGGCAGGGACAGGTGTCTGGACACAGGCTGTCTGTGCTGGAAATGCCATCTCTGTCTGACACTCGGCTTTCAAAACAGCAATTGATGAAAGAGACTTGGCACTACCTCTCTCTCTGTGACCCTGGAGTCCATGCCTTCCTCCTGGTGACCCCAGCATTGCCACTCACAGACGAGGACCAGCAGGAAGCACAGCTGATTCAGGAGCTGTTCAGTCAGAGGGTCTCTGACTACTGTATAGTGCTGCTCACCTGTGGAGACACACTGAACAGGGACACTGCAGCTGAGTCTCTGGAGAAGAGCATGCTGGTCCAGAAGTTTGGGGGCCGGAGTCACGTATTCAACAAGAGCCCTGAAAGCAGCGCACAGGTGTCCAAGCTGCTGGAGCACATAGACACAATGAGCAGTGCAACAGCACAACACTGCTACACTCTGGACATGTACCTGCAGGCAAAAGTGGACTTATTGGTAGACCAAAAACTGCAGGAAATGGCCAAGTACAAATCAGATCTTTAGGAGGCAAAGAGAAGGATCACAGTTCTGGAAAAGAAGAAGGGTGGGATCACAGAGTTGCAGATGGAGAAGAGGCTATTCGAAGAGTTGAAGACGAGGAAGAGGAAGATCATGAGTGAATCACTGGGTAAGACAGAAATTTGCTATTCAAATATAAGGTAAATTACAGGTTAAACATTTGTCATATTTTATAATTTCCTGGTCTTTACATTACTGTCTGCACAGCCTCATCCATTGTATGAATTACTTTTGAACTTAAGATGTATTGATTGTATAGATTATTTTTCTATTGTAGTTTTACATCTGTTTAGCAAATAAAGGAAATATGAAGGTTTATTTCCACATAGTCTCCACCTGTCTCCACATAGTTTGCTGCGAAGAGGTGATATGTATAGCCTTGAAGGCACTTTGGAGTCACCTCATTCTGGCTGTGGGACAACTGGTGAGGGTCAGGATGGGGCTTGTCAATTGATACTGTCAAAAACAGTACAAAGCAAACCGGATATTTTGACGATCTATGTTTAATTAAACTTGTAATTTCTCAAATTTGCAGATTTCTTCAGATATATGAGAAAATATTAGTTGAAATTAAGAAATTCACAAATTGTATTACACTGAAACTATACCTACTGATATTTCAAATGAAAATAATGTTTCAAAGATTACCAAACATACTTTAACATATATAGATTCCAGAGGTTACATGTAGAATCACAGTTGCCCTAGTCTACAAATTAGGTTTTGACAGCAGTGTAACTGCCTCTCAGCTTTAGTTAAGTTTGTGACTATTTTTTTGGTTCCTACCTAAAATTAATAGGATATCGTAGAGGCGGAACTAATTAGCGCCATCCTTGTGTTCCGCACGTAATTAAAGGGGGCACAACATCTAAAGTGTAGAGCTAAAACATAGCATCGCAAGAGCTCTCCGAGCTAAGTAAATATTAAGAATATAAAGATATCTAAATGTATATTATCCGAGTAAAGAAGACAAGGAAGAAGGCTTTTGAGATTTAGCCCCTCCTAAGTAGGAAGCAGCCTACGAGGTATGTTTCTTTTGTATCCAGTTGTCTGTGATATATTTCATGTGCATAGCTTGTGTTAACTAGTGTGTAACTATAACGGCACAAACTGTATTCAAGACATACATACATGCATTGTATTTATAATTTCCTTTTATTTTTTTTCTCTCTTTCAACCCAGTTCTCACGGGTTGACATGATATGTTGTTGAAATAAAACCCCGTTTTTTAACCAAGACCTCGTGCTTCGTGTTGACTACTGGAGGGAGCTACAGTGAGAGCTCGTCTGCTCCGCATGAGGAGGCGAGGAAGACGGCATCGGAGAGCGCGAGTCGTGGCTGGGCTGAGACATCTCCATCGCAGCGCGCGCCTTCACAGACGGCATCGGAGAGCGCGAGTCGTGGTCGGGCCGAGACATCCGCACATGACAGCGCGAGAAGAGGCAGCGCCCACGGAAGAATCAGGTTTCATAACGCAAATTAAGCTGTAATTCAGAGACATTAAGCGTTCTGGGCAAGAGAATGAGACATTTCTTTGCATTTCCCATTAGTTAATGTTTTGTTTACTTACCTTTTCTCAAATTGAAGTGGATTGATATTGCTACTGTGTTGATATTGTGTCTACTGATGAGTAGGATGTGAATATTAAGAACTATTAGTACCGAGAGTAAGGCAGAATTGGTCATATTTAGACTTAAAAGTGAATGGTTATTACTTAATGTGGTATATGTACAAGTTTAACTAAGAGTTAATATTTTTGGTTTGTTTAATTTCATTTGTGGTAATTTAAGATTTAAATAAGGCCATATATAACTATAACAAGTTATCAGGCAAGAAGACCATAGCTCCATAGATCACAAAGTGAGTGTTACTAGTCTTTGAGTACAGTTAGTACAGTTTTTATTTTGGAAAAAGCAAGTTAATTTAGCTGCAGAGAGTAATTTTTCTCCAAAGTAGTGTCAGTAGCTGCAAGTAATTAAAGGCTGACTATTCACATATCAGAGATTAAAAACAACTACTCAATTGAGCTTAAGCTAAGTTAAACATAACTTAGATTATTGTGAACAAGGTAATTTACTCAACTAAAAAACAAGTTTAGATTTAAACCAAACTAAAGCAAAATGTCAGAGTTTGAGCTTTTCTTTGAGAGTGACAAAGAGGGTGCAGGTGAAGACGCGCAGCAGCACTGCGCAGACATGCAACCACAAGCTGCTGAAGGCACAGGAGATAACCACACTTCCTCACAAGAGCCACATAGAAGCCAAAGGGTCCGCAGGTTTACGGAAAAGGGCCAAGAACTGCACGATCAGCAAGTAAGAAGATTTGCACACCGTTTCAGTGTGAGCTACGAGAAGTGGAAAGCTATCGCTAAGGATGCCAAACAAGCGCTGAGTGGACAATGCTCAAACAACCTGCTGCGTGACCACATTACTAAGATAAGCAATGCCTCAGATAATCTGAACGTTGTTTATGAAGATTTAAGGCACATTGACATTCCCGACCAAGACACACGTCGCAGAGCAGACACCTGCGAAGCAGTAACAAGAACAATCATCCAGACTGCAAAGGCTCTTCTAGACACAAGAGGGGGTGAAGAACAAAGAGTGAAATCAATAGAGTCTGTAATTGAAGCTGCAGCCTCAGACAAAGTAAGCGTCAACTCTCACCGCACCAAGTCGTCTGCTCATTCTCAAACTAACTCAAGAATAACATCCCGTTCAAGCCAGTCTTCTGCAAGACGAGATGCTGCTGCTGAAGTTGCTGCCAATGAAGCCACTTTAAAAGTACTGCTAGAGCAAGAACGTCATATCAAAGAACTTGAAAGACTCGAAACTGAAGCAGCCAATTTACGAGCTAATCAAGAGGCTGAAAATGCAGAAAGACAAAGGGTGCTGGAAGCCAAGCGCAGAGAACTAGAAAGATTGGAGACAATCAAGAAGCTAGAGGCTGCTAAGGCGAGACAGCAAGTATATGAACAAAGTGAATGCTCAGATGAAGAAATATTTGGGCTGCTCCATCAATGTGTCCCTCCGAAGGAGAAAGAGGAAGTCAAGCATGAAAGTAGCCTATTGCAGCATTGCTCCCCACCTCACTCTCTGACACAACCAAAACAAGAAGACAATACTGCAGCTCTTGTTAGAGCATTCGCAGAGTCCATCAGTGCGAGTCGTCTTCCCGTACCTGAACCAACAACGTTCAACGGCGACCCACTCAGATTTAATGACTGGAAAGTCTCCTTTCAGACACTTATTGACAGGAAAAACATACCAGCTGAAGAGAAAATATACTATCTGCGAAAGTATGTGGGTGGACCAGCCAAAAAGGCCATTAAAAGCTACTTCTTGCTAGGCACAGAGTCAGCTTATTGTGCAGCGTGGACCATCCTAGAAGAGAGATACGGCAATCCATTCCTTATCGCCAAGGCCTTCAGAGATAAGCTTGATACGTGGCCCAAAATAAACTCTAAGGGGAGTGTGGAACTTCAAGAACTCGCTGACTTCCTTCGCAGCTGTGAGGCGGCCATGTCTCAGATCAGAGGTCTTGAAGTACTCAACGACTGCAACGAAAATCAGAAAATACTCTCTAAACTTCCAGACTGGCTGACCTCAAGATGGAATAGGAAGGTGATAGAAGTGGAAGAACAAAGTCACATGTTCCCAAGCTTTAGCCAGTTCGTCAAGTTTCTCACACGTGAAGCCAAAATCGCCTGTAACCCAATAACGTCCCTCCACGCTCTAAAACCAAGTGAAAATGAGAAGATCAAGGTTTCAAAGACAAGAGGTCATGGAGCAAAGGTATTGGCAACCAACTCAGACGAGAAAGCTGTTACCACAAGCTGTGTCTTCTGTGAGAAGGCAGGTCACAGTCTACACAAGTGTCGCAAATTTATGGATGAGACTATTTCAGAGCGAGTCAAGTTTGTTCAAGAGAAGAAATTGTGTTTCGGCTGTCTGAAGTTTGGCCATCGCTCGAAGGACTGTGAAAACAGAGAGATCTGCGATATGTGTGAAAAAAGACATCCAGCTTGCCTCCATGATAACCGCACCAAAGAAGAAAGGATGTCAACACGGCTTAGTGGAGCAGGGAACAGTGGCAAGTCAAGGGAAAGGAAAATAGAGCGGCCACAAGATAGGGCAGCAAGATCATCACGTGAGTCAACATCCAACAGAGTTTTACAGAATGTTAAAGACACTCATACATCCACAGTCATTCCAGTGTGGTTGTCAGTCACAAGTGTGCCAGATCGTGAAGTTCTTGTGTATGCACTCCTCGATACACAGAGCGACACGACATTCATCCTGGAAGAAACGGCAAAGACTCTTCACACAAAGAAGGAACCAGTTCAGCTAAAGCTCTCCACAATGGCTTCAAGAAACACAGTTGTGTCCTGTCGGAAACTGACTGGACTACAAGTGAGAGGATTCTACTCAGACAAGATAATTCCTCTGCCAGTGACCTACTCAAGAGAATTCATCCCTGCAAACAGAGATCATATTCCCACACCAGAGACTGCAAAGGCATGGCCTCATCTGGAACACGTCGCAGACGAGATTGCTCCTCAACAAAGCTGCGACGTGGGCCTGCTAATCGGCTACAACTGTCCTCAAGCTCTTGTCCCAAGGCAAGTGGTGCCTGGTAAAGAAAATCAGCCCTTTGCTCAGAGAACAGACCTGGGCTGGAGCGTAGTTGGCTATGGCAACCCATGTCTTGACTATGGAGATGAAATTGGAATAAGTCACCAGGTCATCGTGAGGCAAGTGATGCCTGGTCTTCAGTCCTCTTCAAACCTCACAAGCGAAGTTCACTATGTCTGTAGAACTCAAGTCAAAGAGGTAGTCTCACCTGCAGATGTCATCAAGGTGCTGGAATCGGACTTTGTCGAAAGGTCTTTGGAGGACAGTCACATCTCTCAAGAGGATCTCCGATTCCTGTCAAAGATGGAAAGAGGCATCAGGCTCAAGGACAATGGTCATTATGAGATGCCACTGCCATTCAAGAATGAAAGACCCAACTTACCAGATAACATGGTGTGCGCCATCCACCGTCTCAGATGCCTAGAACGGAAGCTGAAAAGAAACAAACAGTACTACAAAGACTACAAGACCTTCATGGATGAGATCATAACACGTGGAGATGCAGAAAGGGTCCCAGAAGAAGACCTCAATAAAGCTCCAGCATGGTACATCCCACACCATGGGGTGTATCATCCCCAAAAGCCTGGGAAGATACGTGTTGTCTTCGATTGTTCGGCGAGATTTCAAGAGACATCCTTAAACGACCATCTCCTGACCGGTCCAGAGCTGACAAACACCTTGGTGGGAGTTCTGTGTCGTTTCCGGAAAGGTCCAGTGGCAATCATGTGTGACATTGAACGCATGTTCCACCAGTTCCACGTTAAAGCAGAAGACCAAGATTACCTAAGATTCCTGTGGTGGGAGAATGGAAATCTTGAAGCCAAACCATCCATCTACCGGATGAAGGTCCACTAGTTTGGCGCTGCTTCATCACCTGGCTGCGCTAACTATGGACTCAAGCACCTCGCAGCCGAAGGACACGGACACTTCAGTGAAGCCACCATCAAGTTCATTCAGAAGAACTTTTACGTTGATGACGGCTTGTCAAGCTTAGCGTCTGAAAGCCAAGCTATTCAGTTAGTGAAGGAGGCAAGAGAGCTCTGCAACAAAGGCAAACTCAGGCTGCACAAGTTCATTTCCAACAGCAAGAAAGTCCTAGCCTCAATCCCCAAAGAAGAATGTGCAAAAGCCGCCCAAGACCTGGACATGGCCCTGGGAGAGCTACACGTGGAAAGAGCACTTGGCATACAGTGGTGCGTGGCTTCTGACGAGTTCCAGTTCAGAGTGATTGTGAAAGAAAATCCACTTACCCGAAGAGGAGTTTTATCCACTGTCGCTTCAGTATACGATCCACTCAGATTTGTGGCACCGTTCATCCTGGTGGGAAAACAGATTCTGCAGCAGATGTGTCATAACAAGCTCAGTTGGGATGACATCTTACCTGATGATCTTCGACCCCTGTGGGAGTTTTGGCTCCAAGACCTGCAAAACCTGGCTGGTGTAAAGATTCAGAGATGCTACATTCCATTAAACTTTAAGGTTCAGAGCTACGAGCTCCATCATTTCTCTGATGCCAGCGTGTCAGGTTATGGCGAGTGTTCGTACCTCAGAGCAGTCAGTGCATCAGGTGAAGTCCACTGCTCTTTGGTAATGGGGAAGTCAAGAGTAGCCCCTGCTAAGGTTACCACCATACCAAGACTTGAGCTGTCAGCAGCAGTCGTAGCCGTCCGCACCAGTGACATGCTCAAAAGGGAACTGGAGATAGATTGCCTACAAGAATTCTTCTGGACCGATTCAAAGGTTGTCCTCGGATACATCAGTAACGAGGCCAGGAGATTTCATGTGTTCGTGGCAAACCGTGTGGAACGCATCAAGCAAAGTACGGAGTCTGCGCAATGGAGGTATGTGGCTTCCGAAGAGAATCCAGCAGATCATGCCTCAAGAGGTCTTGCAGCAAAACAACTTGTAGCTTCCAACTGGTTCACGGGTCCAAGCTTTCTTTGGCAGAAAGAGCTGACCAGTGAAGTAGTCAAGGTGGGAGAGATTGCAAGTAGTGATCCAGAGATCAAGAAGGCCCAGGCTCATGACACCCTGGCAAAGGAAATAAGGTCACTGTTAGATTGTCTACGAAAGTTCTCTGACTGGTCAAGAATGGTGAAAGCTATAGCCAGACTAAAGCGGCGTGCAAGGGAAGCGAAAGGCCTCAGGCCAAGGTCCTGGGAAAGCACCAGTTTAGAGGAAAGGAGAGATGCAGAGCTCAGCATAATCAAAATGGTCCAACAAGCAACCCTCTCTCAAGAAATACAGGGCATCCAGTGTCATAAGAACTCACAAATCAAAGACAAGGCCAACAAGTTACACAAGTTGGGTCCATTCCTGGATGACCAAGGTATCCTCAGAGTCGGAGGCCGCTTAACTCATGCTGCTCTTCATCCACATGTGAAGCATCCAGCTGTTCTCCCTAGAGACAGTCACGTGTCGGCATTACTCGTCAAGCACTATCACGAGAGAGTGCACCATCAGGGACGGGGAATGACCATAAATGAGATCCGATCCAATGGTATATGGATCCTGGGATGCAGCAGGGCAGTGTCATCCCATATTTACAAATGCACAACGTGCAGGAAGTTCAGAAGATGCACAGAACAACAAAGGATGGCAAATCTCCCGGAAGATCGAATGGAAACAACCCCTCCATTTACTTACTGCGGGATGGACTGCTTCGGGCCATTCCACATCAAGGAAGGAAGAAAAGAGTTAAAGCGTTATGGACTCTTACTTACCTGCATGTGTTCCAGAGCAGTGCATATTGAAATGCTCGACGACTTGACCACAGATGCCTTCATTAACGCTCTGCGTTCATGCATCGCTATTCGTGGAATAGTACGGCAAATAAGGTGTGATCAAGGGACAAACTTTGTTGGTGCCAGGCATGAGTTCATTCAAGCATTAAAGGAGATGGATCAAGAGGAACTCAAAGAACTGAGATGTGAGTTCATCATGAACACCCCAGCTTCAAGTCATATGGGTGGCGTCTGGGAAAGACAAATTCGCACTATCAGAAGTGTCTTGACGTCCATTCTAGAACAGTCAGCCAGACAACTTGACTGCTCCTCACTACGAACGTTCCTATATGAAGTTATGGCGGTTGTAAATAGCAGACCTCTGACCACTGATCATCTGAACGATCCATCCTGTCCAGAGCCCTTGACACCAAATCACATCCTGACCATGAAATCCACGATCATCTCTCCACCTCCTGGAAAGTTCGTCAGGGAAGATCTGTACCTCCGTAAAAGATGGCGCAGAGTTCAACTCTTAGCCAACAACTTTTGGACACGGTGGAAAAAGGAATACCTCCTCAATCTCCAACAGAGACAGAAGTGGACCAAAGACCGCAGAAACGCTAAGGTCAATGATATTGTCATTTTGCAAGATGATGCTACACCACGAAACCAGTGGAAGTTAGCAAAGGTTATTGAAGTGTACCCAGGAAAGGACGGAAGAGTGAGAAGGCTTAAGTTGCTTATCGGCGATTCAACTCTGGATGGAAGAGGAAAGCGCATCTCTAAACCTGTTCATTTGGAGAGGCCCATCCATAAGACAGTTACATTGTTGGAAGCAGACTGAAGACTCCAGCATCCTCTAGTCACTCTTTCAACTAGTTCTTAAGTTAAGATAATAAGTAAATAGTTAGTACTTTGAAATTAATATTATGTGCAGTTTATATGCAGTATGTGTGTCTCCAAGCTGTTCTGAGAAATCACTTGTGATTTGGTGGGAGTGTAACTGCCTCTCAGCTTTAGTTAAGTTTGTGACTATTTTTTTGGTTCCTACCTAAAATTAATAGGATATCGTAGAGGCGGAACTAATTAGCGCCATCCTTGTGTTCCGCACGTAATTAAAGGGGGCACAACATCTAAAGTGTAGAGCTAAAACATAGCATCGCAAGAGCTCTCCGAGCTAAGTAAATATTAAGAATATAAAGATATCTAAATGTATAATATCCGAGTAAAGAAGACAAGGAAGAAGGCTTTTGAGATTTAGCCCCTCCTAAGTAGGAAGCAGCCTACGAGGTATGTTTCTTTTGTATCCAGTTGTCTGTGATATATTTCATGTGCATAGCTTGTGTTAACTAGTGTGTAACTATAACGGCACAAACTGTATTCAAGACATACATACATGCATTGTATTTATAATTTCCTTTTATTTTTTTTCTCTCTTTCAACCCAGTTCTCACGGGTTGACATGATATGTTGTTGAAATAAAACCCCGTTTTTTAACCAAGACCTCGTGCTTCGTGTTGACTACTGGAGGGAGCTACAAGCAGTACAAATAAACTTGCTCACCTGACTACTGTGAGAGCAGATCAGCATTAACCCAGAGCCATTAACCTTCTCCACCACAGAGCCCCAGAGATGATAGGAGGGCCTGTAGGATGAGTATGTTTCTCTATTTTATACAACATTTCTCTTTATCATACTTGGTTCTCTTTGAAATACTTGGTTGCAAATCCTTTGCGCTTCACAATGCAGATGCACAATGACCCGAAGCATACTGTGGAAGCAACCCAAGACTTTTTAAGGTGAATAAGTGGAATGTTCTGCAATGGCCAATTCAATCACCAGGCCTGACTCGAATTCAGCACGCATTTCACTTGCTGAATGCAAAACTGAAGTCAGAATGCTTTGCAACCAAGTATTGAAACTCACAATTTAATTCATGATTATATTAGTTTGTCAAATTACTTTTGAGCCCCTAAAACTGGGGGGACCACATATAAAAATGTGACATACAAAGTCAAAATGATGACAGTTGTCACTGTCCAAATATTTATGGACCTAACTGTGTGCGTGTGTGTATATATACAGAGTAAACACACCACCACCCCCCATTTGTCTGCTACGACTATACAACCCCCCACCCCCTGTTGAACACAAACTATACACAACAATTGAGGGAAATTTTTGTTTGACTTGTTTATATTTTTGTGTGTGTAATATATATATAATGTAATATATATACACTCACCTAAAGGATTATTAGGAACACCATACTAATACTGTGTTTGACCCCCTTTCGCCTTCAGAACTGCCTTAATTCTACGTGGCATTGATTCAACAAAGTGCTGAAAGCATTCTTTAGAAATGTTGGCCCATATTGATAGGATAGCATCTTGCAGTTGGTGGAGATTTGTGGGATGCACATCCAGGGCACGAAGCTCCCGTTCCACCACATCCCAAAGATGCTCTATTGGGTTGAGAGCTGGTGACTGTGGGGGCCAGTTTAGTACAGTGAACTCATTGTCATGTTCAAGAAACCAATTTGAAATGATTCGACCTTTGTGACATGGTGCATTATCCTGCTGGAAGTAGCCATCAGAGGATGGGTACATGGTGGTCATAAAGGGATGGACATGGTCAGAAACCATGCTCAGGTAGGCCGTGGCATTTAAACTATGCCCAATTGGCACTAAGGGGCCTAAAGTGTGCCAAGAAAACATCCCCCACACCATTACACCACCACCACCAGCCTGCACAGTGGTAACAAGGCATGATGGATCCATGTTCTCATTCTGTTTACGCCAAATTCTGACTCTACCATCTGAATGTCTCAACAGAAATCGAGACTCATCAGACCAGGCAACATTTTTCCAGTCTTCAACTGTCCAATTTTGGTGAGCTTGTGCAAATTGTAGCCTCTTTTTCCTATTGGTAGTGGAGATGAGTGGTACCCGGTGGGGTCTTCTGCTATTGTAGCCCATCCGCCTCAAGGTTGTACTTGTTGTGGCTTCACAAATGCTTTGCTGCATACCTCGGTTGTAACGAGTGGTTATTTCAGTCAAAGTTGCTCTTCTATCAGCTTGAATCAATCGGCCCATTCTCCTCTGACCTCTAGCATCAACAAGGCATTTTCGCCCACAGGACTGCCGCATACTGGATGTTTTTCCCTTTTCACACCATTCTTTGTAAACCCTAGAAATGGTTGTGCGTGAAAATCCCAGTAACTGAGCAGATTGTGAAATACTCAGACCGGCCCGTCTGGCACCAACAATCATGCCATGCTCAAAATTGCTTAAATCACCTTTCTTTCCCATTCAGACATTCAGTTTGGAGTTCAGGAGATTGTCTTGACCAGGACCACACCCCTAAATGCATTGAAGCAACTGCCATGTGATTGGTTGGTTAGATAATTGCATTCATGAGAAATTGAACAGGTGTTCCTAATAATCCTTTAGGTGAGTGTATATATACACACACACACTGAATGAAGCTGAATGAAGCTTCTCCGACTTCACAGTAATTTCTTTAAACAAAATAAAGATGCTTAAATTAGCATAAATTAAATCATTTAATATTTGGGTGGCTTGGTGATGCAGTGATTGGCACTGTTGTCTCAGCCCATGGACCCATGGTTTGATTCCAGCCTTCTCTGTGTTAAAGCCTTTAATTAAAATAAAGCCTAGATCATTAAAACCAACTCAAGTACTTGCTGGAGTCTCCCGATTCAGCACAATCAACAAGTCACCTAGTACAAGGCTTTACTGTTAGCAGGAGGGTCAGCATTCACAACCTATCATTATCCATCGAGTAAAGAAACCACCTAGAGGGGGAGGGGGGAGTGTATACCCAATGCAAGTGTATACCCAATGTGGAAGGCCAGCAGCAGAGAGATAAGGAGGCTGCCACAAGGCCGCAGCCAGATAGGGCAAGGCCTCAACTTCATTGGTAGAACAGCCGAGGTAGGGGAGGGGCCAGGAGCCGAACCTTACCGTGAAGAAGGCGTAAGGGCACATATGAGACCAAGATGGGCCTGATCAGTGGTTCACCGACCGATGAAAAACTATGGTGGGAGCAGGGCTGGAAAGAGGGCCCATGATGCAGCCATGCCTCAAGTGGAGCGTGCCACCAGGTGTTCAGGCACCAGAATGTGTGCTGACTCATAGACCATAGCAATCGTGTCCACAATCCAGTGGAGATGACGTTTTCAAGTGTCCCGGCTCCCCCTAGTGCTGTGGTTCTGGAACTTTTTCAGTCATGCCCCCCTTTGTTATGTGGAGGGATCATGGCCCCACAATCAGAAAAAGAAAACCACTTTGGTTAAAAAAAAATCCTTTTTACTTCAGGAACAGTAGCCTAACCGTGCATAACTTAAAAACAACTGCTGTAGGTATGTGACAATTTTTAAATGTCACCAATTACCCCTGACATTGGTGCAGTCAGATAGAGGGTTAAAAAAATGAAATTTGATACCAAAACCAATGCCTGTCACCAATTAACATTCAGGTATTTCTACTACTTTCTTCCATTGATTTACTTTTTAACTTGAAAAAATTAAATAAAGATTTAAGATAATTGATTGAAACGTTTAGCAAAACCAGACTAAAGCACCTTCAAAGGAATGCGCCCGTAACCCTTTTGGTAGACCATGGAATTTATGTAATTGAATATTTAATTCAGTTCATTCAGGAGACCCATGACATCAGCGCCAAGCGCAAAATCACTCTGCCAGTTCGCTCATGCAGTTGAGGGGAGTCTGCATCTTTTCCTTTCACTCGCAAAAACAAATCGATCTCTGATTTCAGGTCCCATGCTCTTCAGCACCTTCCCCAAACTGAGCCATCTGACATTTTCCGGACAGTTGTGTTTCTCATTGACTGCACTGATGCAAGTTCTCCAGTCAATGTAAAATCTACAACAATGCCTTGTATGAAAATCAACAGCTGGTCTTTAACGTCACAGCTCTGGGTCGAGGACAGGAGAAAACAAGAAAAACAGTTTAGCCTAGCTTTCAACTGTTGCTCCGAGTTCTCCGATTTCTTCTACATGTCGTGTCACAGTACGCTTTGACAGGGAAAGTGTTTCAAAAAGCGCTTTCTTATCAGCGCACAATATTGCAGCAGATTCAACTGAACATTCCTTGATGAATTCTCCCTCTGAAAATGGAGCAACCACATACACATAGCTTGTTCTGGTAATTCATCTTGAGCGGAATAAATTCTCGTGGAAAAGCTTCATTCATTTTTCTTCTTTTGAAACCATCCCGTGCTATTGACTGCAGTTTTCCTCCAGTAGAGGTTGTAGTATTTTGTGGTCCGAGGTCCGGACTACTGCGACATAATAATAATAATGTTTACTGTTATTATCCCGTGCAATAACGGGGAAGGCATTAATGTTAACCACTAAGTAGCCGATATAGTTTTGCCTTTTAAAAACAAAAACACAAATCCGAAACCAAATCAGAAAGTGTTCACATGCGCACCGTGTCCGGTCCGGAGCCGAGCGCTCTAGTGCTGCAGCCCCGACACGGTCACTGCACTGCCATTGATTCACTTTTCTAAACTCCTAAAACTGTCCAGACTACAGTGATATAATCACACATGTTCATATTGTCCGTGTGTCTGAGCCTCAGTGTGTCAGTGTTGAGACAGTGAAAATGTCCTCCATACGGGCTCTGGTTCGGTCTTCCGCACCGACACGGTGGCTTGTGTCTGTTACCCACAGTACAGCTGTGCTGCTGCACATGGACATGGCGTGCCTTCGTCTGCGTACAATTTCCGAGGTCCGCTCTGCGGCCTGGTCCGGACCAGTTCGTCACAGTTACTACCTTTGATTGTTTATAATATTCTGTCAAAGTTCACAAAACTACAGTAGGTATAGTGTATAGGTTTTTTAATCCATATGGGGTTATTTTTAACGCAATGTTTCCATCGGTAACCTTGAATTATATATTTTTAAATGAGTCCATATCCAAGAAATCGCAGTCTGTGTATGTAGTTCGAATCAGAAACACGAGAAACTAAGTGAGGAAAACTGAGAACCAGAGACCGCTATTTAAAGGGAAAAAAATGTTGAAAAGTAATAGTAATGTTATTACAATTATAATACGGAAACAGCAGCCTAAGTGTTGATACACACCTCACAGTGTACCTTGCGTTTCAGTCGCTCTAGGGATGACAACATTTTCACATTTGGCGACACATAGAAATGTAATTTCTTACTGTAAAAACGTAACTGTTCACACAACACAAAGATCACGTCTGGAAACGCCCCAAACAGCAAACTGAAACAGTACTGTACCAGAAGGAGGCTGTATGGTTTATATATAACAGTGTCAACTGCATAAAACCATACAAAACAATTTCAAGCGTATCAAAAAGGACCTCTGTGCAGTGCAGTGCTCCGGACCTCGGAAATTGTACGCAGATGAAGGCACGCCATGTCCATGTGCAGCAGCACAGCTGTACTGTGGGTAACAGACACAAGCCACCGTGTCGGTGCGGAAGACCGAACCAGAGCCCGTATGGAGGACATTTTCACTGACTCAACACTGACACACTGAGGCTCAGACACACGGACAATATGAACATGTGTGATTATATCACTGTAGTCTGGACAGTTTTAGGAGTTTAGAAAAGTGAATCAATGGCAGCGCAGTGACCGTGTCGGGGCTGCAGCACTAGAGCGCTCGGCTCCGGACCGGACACGGTGCGCATGTGAACACTTTCTGATTTGGTTTCGAATTTGTGTTTTTGTTTTTAAAAGGCAAAACTATATCGGCTACTTATTGGTTAACATTAATGCCTTCCGCGTTATTGCACGGGATAATAACAGTAAACACATTCTTATTATTAAACAGTAGGGTTGATAACTATAATATTATGTTTTGTATTATTAAGTTTGTAGTTTCCATACGTCGACCACATATTTTACAGTAAACGCGTTTTAGACACTATGTCCAAGAAAAGAAGAAGAAAAAAAAAACATCCCAGTTTGCGCTACGTGATCTGGACTCCGCGGACCACTGTGCCGAGGTCCGGACCTCGGACCACAAAATGCTACAACCCCTTCTCTTCTCTTCTGAAGACATGTCCTCATATTTATCTGCATGTTGCGTCACGAAGTGACGTTTTAAGTTGTACTCTTAGAATAGTGCTACAATTTCATTGCAAACTAAGCACATAGCTTTTCCTGCGACATCAGAAAATAAGTATTTTGAAGTCCATACTTTTTTAAACGCTCTGTGTTGCGCATTTCAACTTGTATAAATTGATTAAAACAAGTTAAGATAATGTGCAATAATGTCTTCATTGCAGAAACAAGTGTGTTTTCGTTTATAAGCATTTAACGTACTTACAATTAACAGAGAAGATACCCGTTTTCAAGTTTTCAAGTAAATGCGTTACACGATATCAGTGATTAGCAGAAAACTGAAACCAACGCCTACATTAAAATGACGGTGCACGATTTCTTTGATTTATGACGATTTGTTATTTTCAAAGCAAGGTAATCAGTATTCTGTAACGGACTTTTTAAATGTAATCCCCCCCAACCCTACCCTATTTATATGAGTATCCGGCCGAGAAGGGCACCAGTCAGTGAGGCCACCAAGAGGCCTATGGCAACTTTTAAGGTGTTAGTCTTCCACGGCTGAGCTGAGAAACGCTGTGCGTACAATATCCTGGGTGATTCACAAAATACGTCTTTATGGGATAATAGCAAAATGAAAGCCATTGTTGAAAAAAAACTCACATCAAATCTGGGCTAGAGTTTGCAAGAAGGCATGTGGGAGACTGAGACCAAATGGAGGGGAGATTCTATGGTCTGATGAGACCAAAATAGAGCTTTTTGGCCTAAAAGGTAAGGACTATATTTAGCACAAGCCTAACAATTTACATCATCCTGAGAACCCCATCCCTACCATGAAGCATGGTGGTGGCAGCATCATGCTGTAGGGATGCTTCACTGCATTGGGGCCAGGAAACCTTGTAAAGATAGAGAGCAAAACGGATGCAGCAAAGTACAGAGAAATACAGGAGGAAAACCTGCTGAAGTCTGCAAGAGACCTGGGACTTGGAAGAAGATCAATCTTCCAGAAGGACAATGACCACAAACATACAACCAAAGCCACACTGTAGTTGCTTAAAAACAAAAAGGTCAATGTCCTGGAATGGGCCACTCCAAGCCCGGACCTCAATCCAATTCAGAATATATGTAAAGAGTTGAAAATTGCTGTTACCAAAGGTCCAACTTGATGGAGCTTGAGCAACTTTTTTTGCAAAGAAGAATGGTCAAAAATTGCTGTGTCCAGATGTACAAAGCTGGTAGAGACTTATCCATAGAGACTCATGCCTGGAATTGCTGCCAAAACTGTCTCTACCAAATATTGACCAAAGGGGTGATTTACTTATGCATTCAATTATTTTCTGTTTTGTATTTGAAAGTAATTTAGAACAATTTGTTATATTTTTCACTTTGACATTATGGACATTTTCTGTCGATCATTGGCAAAAACTCCTGATTTAAATCTATTCTGATTTCATGTTATAACACAATGAAATGTGGAAAGGTCCAGGGGGGGAGAATACTTTTGAGAGCCACTGTATTGAGCCACATTGACAGAATGGTAAGACAAGACAGCTTCTACAGCCACAAGACATGCAAGAAGGTGTCCGAACCCAAGAGAAGACGGGGGACTGGGATGGAGATGAATCAGAAAAGTTTCAGACATCGCAGTGCCCAAAACCTCAGCATGACAAAGTATTTTTCAATGCTGATTTTGTAGTTTCAAGAACATACACTCACCTAAAGGATTATTAGGAACACCTGTTCAATTTCTCATGAATGCAATTATCTAACCAACCAATCACATGGCAGTTGCTTCAATGCATTTAGGGGTGTGGTCCTGGTCAAGACAATCTCCTGAACTCCAAACTGAATGTCTGAATGGGAAAGAAAGGTGATTTAAGCAATTTTGAGCGTGGCATGGTTGTTGGTGCCAGACGGGCCGGTCTGAGTATTTCACAATCTGCTCAGTTACTGGGATTTTCACGCACAACCATTTCTAGGGTTTACAAAGAATGGTGTGAAAAGGGAAAAACATCCAGTATGCGGCAGTCCTGTGGGCGAAAATGCCTTGTTGATGCTAGAGGTCAGAGGAGAATGGGCCGACTGATTCAAGCTGATAGAAGAGCAACTTTGACTGAAATAACCACTCGTTACAACCGAGGTATGCAGCAAAGCATTTGTGAAGCCACAACATGTACAACCTTGAGGCGGATGGGCTACAACAGCAGAAGACCCCACCGGGTACCACTCATGTCCACTACAAATAGGAAAAAGAGGCTACAATTTGCACAAGCTCACCAAAATTAGACAGTTGAAGACTGGAAAAATGTTGCCTGGTCTGATGAGTCTCGATTTCAGAGTCAGAATTTGGCGTAAACAGAATGAGAACATGGATCCATCATGCCTTGTTACCACTGTGCAGGCTGGTGGTGGTGGTGTAATGGTGTGGGGGATGTTTTCTTGGCACACTTTAGGCCCCTTAGTGCCAATTGGGCATCGTTTAAATGCCACGGCCTACCTGAGCATTGTTTCTGACCATGTCCATCCCTTTATGACCACCATGTACCCATCCTCTGATGGCTACTTCCAGCAGGATAATGCACCATGTCACAAAGGTCGAATCATTTCAAATTGGTTTCTTGAACATGACAATGAGTTCACTGTACTAAACTGGCCCCCACAGTCACCAGATCTCAACCCAATAGAGCATCTTTAGGATGTGGTGGAACGGGAGCTTCGTGCCCTGGATGTGCATCCCACAAATCTCCATCAACTGCAAGATGCTATCCTTTCAATATGGGCCAACATTTCTAAAGAATGCTTTCAGCACCTTGTTGAATCAATGCCACGTAGAATTAAGGCAGTTCTGAAGGCGAAAGGGGGTCAAACACAGTATTAGTATGGTGTTCCTAATAATCCTTTAGGTGGGTGTATATAGAAATGACAACACATGATATGCACAAGCCCCTCCTCTCTACACAAATACTTCTAATAGTCCAAAGTAACTGTACTGTAACAGTCACAGTATTTGACTGCTTACATCAACTGTGTTATCACTGTAGTAGCTTCAGTTGCACAAACATTAAATGGCTCTGTAGCACAATTGTTATTATTATTTTTGTTTGTTTGCAGATGCTCGTATCCAGGGCGACTTGCAATACAATGTGCAATCACAAATGCCACATTTTATACTGATTTGCTTTCACAGCATTTGAGATTTGAGTAATAATGATGTCATGGCTTCCACATCTAAGAACCTATCAGATTGCTTTTAGTACACTTTAACCTAGGACAGTAGCTAAGCATGGAACGTAAGTCTTGAGACGATGAGAAGTGGCTTCAGAGAAGATGATCAGCCAATGGCATGACAGCCTTAAGTGTTGTTTGTGTATTAATAATGTATTGTTTGTCTTCACTGTCCTTTTATAGGAGAAGATGTACAGCAGCTAGATGAAATAGGAGGCACAGGACAGAGAGAAAGAAGACAAGAAGACAGAGGCGGTGAAGAAGAGAGGGATGGTAGAAGAGAAAGAGGAACAAAGTGAAGAATACAAGAAATTGGAGGACAAGCAGAGGAAAGAGGAGTAAAAGCATGTAGAAGCACAGAAAGGACTAGAATAGGGAGAGCAGTTCAGGGAGGCTTTATACAAATGGGATCAGTAGCAAGAACAGAAGCTGCTCTCTCACAGAGAGAAGTAAAGCAGACTGAGGGAGAGGGATCAATGAAAGAGGGAGGGGGAGCAGTGACAGTAAGAGAGGCAGCAGTGAAGAGGAGAAAGGTAGGATCAGGAACAATGACTGAGCGAGTGGGAGAGGAAGTATCATTATTTTGGCTATGGATAGTAATAAGAGTTTGCTCACTATTGTTTCAAAGCACATGCAAACCTTTATTAGTAATAATAATATTTATAATAGTATTTGTTGGATTTTGTTAACTTGCCATGCATTTAATTTTAAGTCAGGTCAATTATCTGGATTTTGTATTATAATTATTTGAGCAGTTACTACTGTATACCATAAACAATTGAGAGATTTATAGGATTTGGCCAATATTTTCATTTGAACTTTTGGAGCAAATTGCTGTTGCCTTGCTGTAGGGGCCTTAACACATATCTGAAGGATTAAAGTAATTAAGCCACATCAGTGCTGAACTACACCAGGGGTTCCCAGACATTTTCCCACTGTGGTTATGAGTGGTATTAAAGTGTTGTGGACCACCACAATATGGATTATACAGCCCACATACATTGTATTGCATATAAACACATAATCTGGACTCGTACTGGGTAAATTAGTGTATCATTACACTATACCATCAACATCTAATCTGATATATTTATCACTTACACATAAACAACAAGTGTAAACTAGCAGTAAAATGCTTAGTTACATATCCAAAACAACAATAAAAATAAAAATATACAGTTAAAGATCAATATAAATCTACAAGAATTACTATATACAAAATGGCTATTGGTACAACAGTCAGTAAAGTGGAAGAGTATGAAAGGAAAGTGCAAAGAAGTGCAGGACAGTAAGTGCAAAAGAAGGGTCAATTCAATTTTAATTGGATTTATTAATTTGCTATTTAATACTTTTTAGTAGTTTTCTTGCTTGGGAGACTGTCTCTCAGTCTGTTAGTCAAGAGCCAATGAGGGCCAATGTGTCAGAGGTGTTATTGCCTACCCTCAATACCTGGGGTGGACCGTCATGAAGTCCAGTATCCAGTTGCAGAGGGATGTGTTCAGGCCTAAAGCCCTGAGTTTGGTGACAAGCTTAGAGGGGATTTTAGTATTGAATGCTGAGCTGTGGTAGCCAATAAACAGCATTCTCACAAAAGTATTTCCTCTTGTATACAGGTGGGAGAAGGCAATATGCAGTGCAAAAGCAATTGTGTGATATGTAAATCTGTTGGGATGATATGTAAATTGGAGTGGGTCCAGTGTGTCTGGGATGCATTACTAATTATAGAGCAGTCTGGAAGTTTCAAACAACCTCATGTAAATCAAAATACCCAGATTTGTCCATCAGCCTTAGTATTTTAGCACCTTGTTGAATCAATGCCACGTAGAATTAAGGCAGTTCTGAAGGCGAAAGGGGGTCAAACACAGTATTAGTATGGTGTTCCTAATAATCCTTTAGGTGAGTGTATATATACAGTGAGGGAAAAAAGTATTTGATCCCCTGCTGATTTTGTACGTTTGCCCACTGACAAAGAAATGATCAGTCTATAATTTTAATGGTAGGTGTATTTTAACAGTGAGAGACAGAATAACAACAAAAAAATCCAGAAAAACGCATTTCAAAAAAGTTATAAATTGATTTGCATGATAATGAGGGAAATAAGTATTTGATCCCCTATCAATCAGCAAAATTTCTGGCTCCCAGCTGTCTTTTATACAGGTAACGAGCTGAGATTAAGAGCATTCTCTTAAAGGCAGTGCTCCTCTTCTCAGTTTGTTACCTGTATAAAAGACACCTGTCCACAGAAGCAATCAATCAATCAGATTCCAAACTCTCCACCATGGCCAAGACCAAAGAGCTGTCCAAGGATGTCAGGGACAAGACTGTAGACCTACACAAGGCTGGAATGGGCTACAAGACCATCGCCAAGCAGCTTGGTGAGAAGGTGACAACAGTTGGGGCGATTATTCACAAATGGAAGAAACACAAAATAACTGTCAGTCTCCCTCGCTCTGGGGCTCCATGCAAGATCTCACCTCATGGAGTTTCAATGATCATGAGAACGGTGGGGAATCAGCCCAGAACTACATGGGAGAATCTTGTTAATGATCTCAAGGCAGCTGGGACCACAGTCACCAAGAAAATAATTGGTAACACACTACGCCGTGAAGGACTGAAATCCTGCAGCGCCCGCAAGGTCCCCCTGCTCAAGAAAGCACATGTACAGGCCCGTCTGAAGTTTGCCAATGAACATCTGAATGATTCAGAGGAGAACTGGGTGAAAGTGTTGTGGTCAGATGAGACCAAAATCGAGCTCTTTGGCATCAACTCAACTCGCCGTGTTTGGAGGAGGAGGAATGACCCCAAGAACACCATCCCCACTGTCAAACATGGAGGTGGAAACATTATGCTTTGGGGGTGTTTTTCTGCTAAGGGGACAGGACAACTGCACCGCATCAAAGGGACGATGGACGGGGCCATGTACCGTCAAATCTTGGGTGAGAACCTCCTTCCCTCAGCCAGGGCATTGAAAATGGGTCGTGGATGGGTATTCAAGCATGACAATGACTCAAAACACACAGCCAAGGCAACAATGGAGTGGCCCAAGAAGAAGCACATTAAGGTCCTGGAGTGGCCTAGCTGGTCTCCAGACCTTAATCCCATAGAAAATCTGTGGAGGGAGCTGAAGGTTCGAGTTGCCAAACGTCAGCCTCGAAACCTTAATGACTTGGAGAGGATCTGCAAAGAAGAGTGGGACAAAATCCCTCCTGAGATGTGTGCAAACCTGGTGGCCAACTACCAGAAACGTCTGACCTATGTGATTGCCAACAAGGGTTTTGCCACCAAGTACTAAGTCGAAGGGGTCAAATACTTATTTCCCTCATTAACGTGCAAATCAATGTATCACTTTTTTGAAATGCGTTTTTCTGGATTTTTTTGTTGTTATTCTGTCTCTCACTGTTGAAATACACCTACCATTAAAATTATAGACTGATCATTTCTTTGCCATTGGGCAAAAGTACATAATCAGCAAGGGATCAAATACTTTTTTCCCTCACTGTATACACACATATATATATATATATATATATATATATATATATATATATATATATATATATATATATATATATATATATATATACACATACACACATTTTTTGTGTAGCCTATAACAAGGCTGAAATTATATGTTGCAACTGTATTGACAGTCAGCTTGTTTTCTATATATATCTGTGTACACATTTGTCTGTCGCTAGGAATATAGTCTAATTGTATTACTGGATTTACAGTACGGTGAAGGGCAGACCGAATTCTGAAAAGTATAATTGAAAATACAAACCGTTAACTTTAAATACAAGAAAGAAAAATGTTTTTATTAATCAATTACATGACACAATATAACATAATATGAATTGTATCCTAATAGTGAGACTTGCATCATCTGTCAAGAATGACTCAATACAACATTAATTCTGACAAAAGTTTTTAATAAAAGAAAATAAAACATTGGGGTTTTCACTGTACTTGTCATTATACTTACCTTATGATTATGTTTAAGGTCCATATACGTCCATATACAAGTGCATATACATCTCTCTAACTTTGTTACCTCTCAGCCTTAATTGTTATGCTTATTTTTAATTTGTTTTAAATGATGGAAATACAAAATTGATTCTACCTTATAAATTAGTCATAATTGGATGTGAATATGGAAATGATGTTAATTTCTAAATTGATTTCACTTAGTAGGCTAAATTAGATTGGACACTGTTGGCTATAAAAGGCCAGGGAAATTGAGGATTTGAGATTCATTTGTACAAACACACCAACACTCAAGCAACAAAATCAACATTTGATTAAAAAAATGACATTGCTGTTCAAACTGTGGTTACAGTTCCTGCTTTAAGAGTTAGATTGTAACCTTAAAACAACAACAACAACAACAACAACAACGTTTAATGTTTTTTGGACTTTCTTGTGTTTCCAGGAATGGAAACTCAGCAGTCTTTTGGGATTACTATACAATCTTCAAATTTCAATAAGCCCTTCTGAAGCCTTCTGAAGTGTGACTTCTGCCTGAAATCTGCAGAATCCTTCATGCTTTTCTAATATTTTGATGATGATCTGTAAAAAAGTGCATCAGTTATCTGTTAGAGATCACCATTGCAGTGTTAACTGTGGATACTCATTATTTAATTCATAAATAGTGTGACATTTTTTACAAACATAGTTTGCCTATGTAAGGAAAAGCAGTCCTGGCATGGCTATCATATATTATATGGTAATGCAAATTGTAAAATATTTAAAACTATACAAAATAAATATTTACCTCTGGAGCCAACACATCTAGCAGTAATGATGTATTCTTTTACGTCATGTCCAGGTTCACAGCACTATTTATTTTATCATACAGAAAAACTGTCTGCAAAAGAAAGGGAGATCACATAACATAGTCCAACACTGCTGACTGCTATCAACATCAATGACAGTGAAATAATCTGTGTAAATGTACTTGCCTCTTTTTCATCGAGTATTGACATCCTCATTTTAAGTGCCTGTTTCAGTTTTGGCATATAGGAAGGGTTTTGGAACAGAAACATCCTGTTTGATTTATTTTTGCCTCTCATTAAGTCATGCACCAGTTTCTGTTGGATAAACAATAGTAGTAATATAGGGCACTTTTTCGGAAGGGGGCTTGCGGGGGATTTGACCTTTGACCTGAACTTGAGTTGAACTCAGGGGGGCCCTCCTAAGGGGGGTTAAGGGTGATTTGACCTTTTGACCTTGAACTTGAGTTGAACTTGGGGGGGGCCCTTCCTAGGGGGGTGGGGGGGCCCCTTCCTAGGGGTTGGGGGGGTTGTTTGTACCACGGCACAAAATAATTACCATGTTGATGGATTCCAAAGTAATGTGCAGGGTGGTGGGAGGTCTTCAACTGTTCTTTAAGCCAGACTGATTCTTTAGTAAAATAGCTATTTTTCTCTATATGTGTGAAGCACCAAAAAAACGCTATGTATACCCTTCAGATTCTTTAGTAACATAGATATTTTTCCCTATGCTAGTGAAGCTCCAAAAGAGCTCTATTAAAGCCCTCACGATTCTTTAGTAGCATAGATACTTCTACTTAAGCGAGAGCCGCAAGGCTGTCTCTTCAACAGGGCCAAAGCAGTTACCTCTTTCAAATGGACAAGGGTCCTGTCTGTCTGGAGCTTTTTGAGCAAGTGGGGGTGGTGAGGAGGTGTCTACGTCTTTAGTAACCTCGGAATGGTGAAGAATTAGTATATTTGGGGGCGGGGTTGACAGGGCACTGAAGGAATAGCCTATCAGGTTAGAGTTTGGTTATGGGAATTTAAATATATATCAAATGAATTATTTAATGAACAGATACAATGTAAAGCTTGAATAAATACAAGTATAATGTTTTAAATGTGTGTGTGTGCCTGTGTGTGTGTGTGTGTGTGTGTGTGTGTTCACAACACCCGGCGATGTAAATGTAACGTTACTCTGATAAGAAATCCTTAAATATAGAAGAGTTATAGAATATATATGTTATATAAGAAGCATAGACTATATATGTAGAAACTGGGACATTTCAATACAACTCAATAAAATCAGCATTTGTAATAATATTAGTAACCAAACATCAAATTATTAAAAAAAAATAGGTAATATAATCCATTCATGCATTAAGATTAAGTAAATACATTTAATACGATCTAAGCACAAACCTATGTGTGTGTGTGTGTGTGTGTGTGTGTATATATATTTATATAATTTACATATTAGAATAGCTTGACAATATCAAGTTTGAACATCCTTCAGTACATTTAAGTAGTATCATTCTTACAGAGGGGTGTCTGTGTGTGTGTGCGTGTGTGTGTGTGTGTGTGTGTGTGTGTGTTTACATATATACCGAGTGCAAGCTGGAGATCACGGCCCCAGGTTTCTTTTCTTTTTCTTTTTCAGATCCTAATAAGATTCAGCTCGTCCTCCACTTTGCACAGATTTGTACTAGATTGCAACTTTTACGTACAGAGCTAAAGAATGATAAGTCAGGCTAAATGGTCTAAACTTTAGAAAATCCTGAATATGCACAAAAGTAAAAGAAATGTAATTCAGAAAATGTAATTGGAACTTTCAGTAATTAACATAATATCAGTAAATACCACTCCTACCCAAGACCTATATTTTCCTGTATTGTAGAATATATCAAACATGTTATTTAAAGAAAAGGTAAATGTAAAGCTTGAATAAATACAAGTATAATGTTTTAAATGTATGTGTGTGTATGTGTGTGTGTGTGTGAGTATGTGTGTGTGAGTGTGTGTGTGTGTGTGTATTCACAACACCCGGTGATGTAAATGAAATGCAATGTTACTAAGTTAACTTAAGAAATCCTTAGAAGAATCATAGAATATATATGTAGAAACTGTGAAATTTCTATAAAACTCAATAAAAGCAGCATTTGTAGTAATATTAGTAACAAAACATCAAATTATTTTCAATAAATATCTAATGTAAGCCATTTATGCAATAAGATTAAGTAAATACACAATATGATTTAAGTAAAAATCTATGTGTGTATGTATATTTATATAATTTGCACATTACAATAGCTCGGGGGTGCGGTCTGAAGACCTTAATGGTCTTGGTTGTATTGACAGTAAGACATTTGAACAGACTTCAGTACAACTAACTAGTAACTTATGTACTGACATAAAGAACGAAAACACAATTTTATAACGATGGTAAGTAAATGAAACTAAACCACACTTATTTAACTTAAGAAGTACATAACCGTAACAGTATATAACCGACATTTAACTGAGCACAGCTCTTTGCTAGTTAGATAACTCTCCACGGTCAAACAAAAGCCTTATAGTAGTAACTTTCTTACAGAAATAAAGAATGCACCCTATGATGTTAAGAAAAAAAAGAATTAAAAAATACTAAAGTAACTTTAGACATATTAAATATGTATCATTCATTAAGTATGTGTCTATTAAAACAGTAGATTTATACTTTTTCTAGAAAATTAATCTCCAGGCTCAGCATCTCAGGGAGTGAGACCGACCCAGCAGCACATAAACACAATAAAGACAGAGGCCAGAGGGAGCAGCAACCTTAGAGACCACAGCGAGAGACAAGCGCAGGGAGACACAGTCACACTAGAGTCACACCGGATCATGCGTGAATCCAGCAGGTCTGTAGTGAGATAGGGTTAACACAAAACAATCAGGCACAGAAAAAGAGAGATGGGCTAGAAATAGAGAAAAACGATAAATAAATAAATACATACATACATACATACATAAATAAAAAAACATAATAACAGGGTGAGTTATAAAGACCAAACCGACACAGTTAAATATTTGAACGTTTTATTAAGAATTTGCTTCACCAAAACAGTTTACACAGTCACTCCACTGATGCCCTGACAGGATCACAAGACAGTGGAGGGGCTTCACAAGCAGCACGTCCTGCTTTCAGCACCGCGGTGGGGGTTTGCAGGGAGCTGCACGGTTCTATCAGCAACACAAAACTATCCCCCCTAATGACTGAGAATTTATCACCAGAAAGCCTGTACAAAGCCAGCGGTCAGGCACTTCTATCCTGTCTGAGTAACGTGATTCAGTAACATCTCTCAATGATATTCTGTATACATTCTATGAAGTTCTTATCTGGGTGTCTGACTTTAAGTCTTCCTTTTTATGGTTTTAAACCATTTTTGCAATTAAGTGATATTGTACACATATGTGAGACACCAGATGTATTTCACTAGTTTTGCAAACTGCTTTATGAGACTCATTGTCTGTATCTAAGTAATGTACAATTGTGTTGAAACATGCACAGTGTACTGAAATACATGACATACTGATGTGATAGATTTGACTATTTCGCTACAAATGTTGATATTTGGGAAATGCTTAATTATTATTATTATTATTATTATTATTATTAATATTATTAATATTATTATTAATATTAGTATCATTAATATCATCATTATTATTTATCGGGAGACGCCCTTATCCAGGGCAACTTACAACATCATTGCAATATAAAATGTATTTTCTATATCAAAGTCAATTCCGGTTGTTACAAAGCACACATAGCAAACAGAAATAGTCAATACTTTATATTCAAAATACTTTGTGGGCTTATTGCATATATCAATTTTATTATTTTTATTACAGATAGGTCTCCTCAAGAGGAGTTTAAGCGGCTCTGTATGGGTTGGGGTGGGGGGTCTGAGCTCAGGCATATCCAGAAGCCTTAATGCCCTGCTCTGTTTCAAGAGCCAAGTTTAGCCATTTGGCATTCCTTTTAAGTGTATGTAGTCTGGTGATAACATAAAGCTGTTTTTTATGTTTATATATAGTGACAGACTGACAGACAGAAACAGCATCACCCTGAACAGATGTGTCAAATCAACAGCTGGGACCGAACAGCATATAGCTTAAGCATCTAGGGTTTAAAACAGCATCGCAGATTCTCAGTCACCCGGCCAATAGTTCACTGATTATCTTTGAAATGTGAGCAGAAACAGGACCAGCGCAATTCAGATTAATATTCTATACATTGAGCTGATGTAGCATCATTTCATTCCTTCCCACCCTGTGTATGTTATTAACAATAAAGAAGCATTTCATAAAATAGAAACCTCTCTGATTCTTATTTTGTACAAAAACATGTTCTTACCGCCTTGTGTCTCTCCCTGCTAAATCTGATTTCACTTTACTGTACAACTCGTACCCGAAATAACGTTCAAAATAAGTAAAGTAGTTAAAAAGTCAAAAGTTATGCACATCAACCTGTTCGATGTGTCCCTGTATACAAATTAAAGAAGTATTGTTTTAATGGCCTCCTTGACTCCTGTACACTCTGAGTCATCCAAAGTTTTGCTAAAAAGGGCTGATCTGACCGCGCTGGGGAGAAAGCAGTGGGGGAGGAGAGTCCAGATAAGAAAATAAAATAAAAAAAGCTCCGGCCTCTGTGGAGAGCCGCCTGAAAAGCTGCGAGGAATGCGGCCCGTACATTCACAGCCCCTCTCTGATCTGAACCCCCTGACACAGATCCTCCAGAGCAGACCGGACAGCACAATGTCACATTACAGCGGCGCCAATGCAGGGTGTCTGTCTAGTTAGTTAGATAGTTGTATGAATTCTCTGCATTGACACTGTTAAGGCTGTACAGAAACACATGAGAACTGCAAGGTCTTGATGTTTTTATTTTTCCTTACTAAGGTATTATCATTTCCAGACAGGATCAGTAAACTAAAGGAAAATAAAATTAAATGTTTATGCTTTAAAATATTAATTTCACTTTACATTTGTATTGATTTGTATTACAAATAACTTCAATAATAACTAAACTAACCACCCACCACCACCTGTCTGTGAGCACACTAAAGACAAATTAAACTTTCCAAATAGTGACAATAAAAATACACTAACTTGAAAGTGTAAAGATTGCATCTAAGAGGGGTTTAAAATTAAATGATTGAGATTTAACAGATTAGTAATTGTAAGAATAAGAAGCATCTTAATGTTTACCTTGAATTCAGGGCAACACAGTTAATGAACGGGCAGGGCTATTAAACCTGGTTGAACATTATTCAAAATACAACACTAGTGATCGTCTGGAGCGTTACACAAATTGGGGGACAGGATTTCTCAGGCTTTAGGGAGATTGAACCACCGTCACACGTCCCACAGCACAGGACACTGACTCTCGTACCCCGTCATCTGTCTGCATCACCCCTGAAATGAAAAGTACAGCCTCAACCACATCAGTTTTTTTGGTCTGTCAAGAAGTATGGTGCCATGTGTATCGCCTTCTAACAGCATGTTTAATAAAATCTTATTGATTTGTTGTTTTATTCAGCACACATATTTTAAATCACATGAACACAGTTTTTATACTGGTGGACATATTTGGCTTTTGGGCCCGATGTACAAGCTATTTTTAAGCGGGATTTGACTTATCAGTAAAATACAGTCTAAAGACAAAGGTTCATTTTCACAAAGATCAAGATTTTATTTTATTTTATTGTTTTGGATTTATTCAACCTTAATCAAATGCATTATTATAAATCACAATGCTGAATACAAACAGGGAGCCTATAACAAATACTCAGGGGGAATCTGCTTTAGATTAGTATGTAATTTCAAATAACTAGACCAAATACCTCAAACACATCAGAAATAACTGTTTACAAAGACTTTCCGTATTTATGACATTAGTCGGCTGAAAAAGGTTTTCAAGGTAAGGTAAAAGAAACAAATGTGTAACTTTAAATTAAAAAACAACAACATTTTACTCATTTGTGACAATAAAGAAAACTAAGTTGAGGCCCTAAAACAAAGACCCAATAAATGCTTAGAAACAACAACACATTTGTGTCGTTCAGATAAGAAAACTGAATAGCGGGTGACCACAGCCCGGGTGGAAGGGATCTAACTCTGTCTGTGTGTTAAAAAGTCACGAAACATGATTGTGAAAACTCTGACTCATTACATAAGTTTGAATTACTATTTATTTATGTGTTTTCTTTACAGTTTTCTTTCTGGTTGAGCATCCTGAAAAGAACTGCACATTCATATCAGATCAGGGGTTTGATATGAGAGAGCTGTGAACACAGCGATCGGTAAAAAGCATCAGTCACAGGCTAGGGGCCCCAGCCCGGGGTGGAGCCGCTTAACAAAACCCCTGCAGGGGCAGAGCAGGCGCCTCTAAGAGCACCTCTGGTTGGTAGCACAGACCGAGGACCTAGGTAGTAGGGGTGCTTTTTTGTTTAGTTGTATCATTGACTATATACCTAATATATTTATATTCCCATGTATTCTGTATGTAACAATGTCCCATTCTTAAACATGACCTTTTTATCGCCATATTTTGGAGCGTCTGTAAACATTTGGCACATCTCACCGGCGTTGTTTTTAAATGGAGTTAGTATTGTGTACTTGATTATAGCACAGGGATCTGGTGTAATGTGAGTCTACAAGGCTGTATGTGTTGTCTTTCCACCTCTATACAGACCAAACATGTATTTAGTTATTTCACCTTAAACATGATTACATATTTCAACGACCCTGTTTATATTGAGGTATTCACAGAGGAATCTAGCTTAGACTCTTTTATACCTTTGAACCTATAAACAGGTTCTGACAACGAATAACCCCGTACAATGTATTCCGATGCTTTCCGGATTTGAACCCAGCGCACCGTCCACTCAAAAACATTGTAATTCTTTAACATTAATAAATACACCCTATTTCACAGGATAAGACCATGAACATGTTTATTAACCAAACAAAACGTGTCATTTGTATTTTATGTCGGGGGATGAGGCTTCGGGGGGTCCGCAGGTGTAATAAAGCCCGGAGCGTAGGCCCGGGGGCGAGCCGGGGAGGGAAGAGGTTCGCGGGCCCTGGCGGCCTCCTCGGTTTTTGGAGAAGACATTTTCTTTGTCTTCTGACCCGAGTCCCGCACCATGGCGCTCTTAGAAGAGGGCGTGCCCGTACACGTCCACATGCCGCCAATGGCAGGAGCCTCCTCGGTTTTTGGAGAAGACATTTTCTTTGTCTTCTGACCCGAGTTCCGCCCCGCGGCGCTCTTAGAACAGGGCATGCCCGTACACATCCACACGCCGCCAACCGCCTTCACATCTCCGTCGCCCTTCACGACGGAAGCACAGTCTCTTTTTAACAGATTCCAGCTCCATGCATTTCTTCAAGGCCTCAAAACTCTCATTAATTTCGCTTATTAACTCTTTCAACACCGGCCAGTCTGTTCCATCAAAATCAATGATGGTAACCTGTGTTACTTCCTCCTCCATCTCTTGAAACACAGGCTCCCCTCCTCTATAACACGCAATAGGTTGTGTAATCCGGGCCCTCTTGAACACAATTAGGTTGTCATCGGACATAGTTAGACTCATCACCGCTCTTCCAAACCTCTGGAGTAGCGCGCTGTCCCAGTCATGACTTTCAAATTTCATAGTCTTAGGCGGGATATCAGGGTCTCTTTTCCTGTATTTCAACGCTTCTAGAGTCTTATCCATATAGCTGCTGTCTCTACACTCAACCACATGCCGCCAATCCTCGTAAGGGTATTCAATTCTGGGTAAAAAAGGTGTAGACATATCATCATCATCTCCTAGTCCATAAAGCTCCACACCGATATATCCCTTGTCCCTTTTAAAGCTATAACCCCGTCTTGCACCACCAGTCAACTCCCAGATCCGTTCGAGCTTCAAATCGCAGAGCGAAGGACCCCTAGCCCGGGTTTTCTTCCCACAGGTTCTCTCGTAGATACCGTTGAACATGGTGAACAATCAGGATGGTTTGACTCGTTGAGAGAAAAAGCTGTGATACCTAACAAAATAGAAAATGTCTTCTCCAAAGACCAAGGAGGCTCCTGCCATTGGCGGCATGTGGACGTGTACGGGCACGCCCTCTTCTAAGAGCGCCATGGTGCGGGACTCGGGTCAGAAGACAAAGAAAATGTCTTCTCCAAAAACCGAGGAGGCCGCCAGGGCCCGCGAACCTCTTCCCTCCCCGGCTCGCCCCCGGGCCTACGCTCCGGGCTTTATTACACCTGCGGACCCCCCGAAGCCTCATCCCCCGACATAAAATACAAATGACACGTTTTGTTTGGTTAATAAACATGTTCATGGTCTTATCCTGTGAAATAGGGTGTATTTATTAATGTTAAAGAATTACAATGTTTTTGAGTGGACGGTGCGCTGGGTTCAAATCCGGAAAGCATCGGAATACATTGTACGGGGTTATTCGTTGTCAGAACCTGTTTATAGGTTCAAAGGTATAAAAGAGTCTAAGCTAGATTCCTCTGTGAATACCTCAATATAAACAGGGTCGTTGAAATATGTAATCATGTTTAAGGTGAAATAACTAAATACATGTTTGGTCTGTATAGAGGTGGAAAGACAACACATACAGCCTTGTAGACTCACATTACACCAGATCCCTGTGCTATAATCAAGTACACAATACTAACTCCATTTAAAAACAACGCCGGTGAGATGTGCCAAATGTTTACAGACGCTCCAAAATATGGCGATAAAAAGGTCATGTTTAAGAATGGGACATTGTTACATACAGAATACATGGGAATATAAATATATTAGGTATATAGTCAATGATACAACTAAACAAAAAAGCACCCCTACTACCTAGGTCCTCGGTCTGTGCTACCAACCAGAGGTGCTCTTAGAGGCGCCTGCTCTGCCCCTGCAGGGGTTTTGTTAAGCGGCTCCACCCCGGGCTGGGGCCCCTAGCCTGTGACTGATGCTTTTTACCGATCGCTGTGTTCACAGCTCTCTCATATCAAACCCCTGATCTGATATGAATGTGCAGTTCTTTTCAGGATGCTCAACCAGAAAGAAAACTGTAAAGAAAACACATAAATAAATAGTAATTCAAACTTATGTAATGAGTCAGAGTTTTCACAATCATGTTTCGTGACTTTTTAACACACAGACAGAGTTAGATCCCTTCCACCCGGGCTGTGGTCACCCGCTATTCAGTTTTCTTATCTGAACGACACAAATGTGTTGTTGTTTCTAAGCATTTATTGGGTCTTTGTTTTAGGGCCTCAACTTAGTTTTCTTTATTGTCACAAATGAGTAAAATGTTGTTGTTTTTTAATTTAAAGTTACACATTTGTTTCTTTTACCTTACCTTGAAAACCTTTTTCAGCCGACTAATGTCATAAATACGGAAAGTCTTTGTAAACAGTTATTTCTGATGTGTTTGAGGTATTTGGTCTAGTTATTTGAAATTACATACTAATCTAAAGCAGATTCCCCCTGAGTATTTGTTATAGGCTCCCTGTTTGTATTCAGCATTGTGATTTATAATAATGCATTTGATTAAGGTTGAATAAATCCAAAACAATAAAATAAAATAAAATCTTGATCTTTGTGAAAATGAACCTTTGTCTTTAGACTGTATTTTACTGATAAGTCAAATCCCGCTTAAAAATAGCTTGTACATCGGGCCCAAAAGCCAAATATGTCCACCAGTATAAAAACTGTGTTCATGTGATTTAAAATATGTGTGCTGAATAAAACAACAAATCAATAAGATTTTATTAAACATGCTGTTAGAAGGCGATACACATGGCACCATACTTCTTGACAGACCAAAAAAACTGATGTGGTTGAGGCTGTACTTTTCATTTCAGGGGTGATGCAGACAGATGACGGGGTACGAGAGTCAGTGTCCTGTGCTGTGGGACGTGTGACGGTGGTTCAATCTCCCTAAAGCCTGAGAAATCCTGTCCCCCAATTTGTGTAACGCTCCAGACGATCACTAGTGTTGTATTTTGAATAATGTTCAACCAGGTTTAATAGCCCTGCCCGTTCATTAACTGTGTTGCCCTGAATTCAAGGTAAACATTAAGATGCTTCTTATTCTTACAATTACTAATCTGTTAAATCTCAATCATTTAATTTTAAACCCCTCTTAGATGCAATCTTTACACTTTCAAGTTAGTGTATTTTTATTGTCACTATTTGGAAAGTTTAATTTGTCTTTAGTGTGCTCACAGACAGGTGGTGGTGGGTGGTTAGTTTAGTTATTATTGAAGTTATTTGTAATACAAATCAATACAAATGTAAAGTGAAATTAATATTTTAAAGCATAAACATTTAATTTTATTTTCCTTTAGTTTACTGATCCTGTCTGGAAATGATAATACCTTAGTAAGGAAAAATAAAAACATCAAGACCTTGCAGTTCTCATGTGTTTCTGTACAGCCTTAACAGTGTCAATGCAGAGAATTCATACAACTATCTAACTAACTAGACAGACACCCTGCATTGGCGCCGCTGTAATGTGACATTGTGCTGTCCGGTCTGCTCTGGAGGATCTGTGTCAGGGGGTTCAGATCAGAGAGGGGCTGTGAATGTACGGGCCGCATTCCTCGCAGCTTTTCAGGCGGCTCTCCACAGAGGCCGGAGCTTTTTTTATTTTATTTTCTTATCTGGACTCTCCTCCCCCACTGCTTTCTCCCCAGCGCGGTCAGATCAGCCCTTTTTAGCAAAACTTTGGATGACTCAGAGTGTACAGGAGTCAAGGAGGCCATTAAAACAATACTTCTTTAATTTGTATACAGGGACACATCGAACAGGTTGATGTGCATAACTTTTGACTTTTTAACTACTTTACTTATTTTGAACGTTATTTCGGGTACGAGTTGTACAGTAAAGTGAAATCAGATTTAGCAGGGAGAGACACAAGGCGGTAAGAACATGTTTTTGTACAAAATAAGAATCAGAGAGGTTTCTATTTTATGAAATGCTTCTTTATTGTTAATAACATACACAGGGTGGGAAGGAATGAAATGATGCTACATCAGCTCAATGTATAGAATATTAATCTGAATTGCGCTGGTCCTGTTTCTGCTCACATTTCAAAGATAATCAGTGAACTATTGGCCGGGTGACTGAGAATCTGCGATGCTGTTTTAAACCCTAGATGCTTAAGCTATATGCTGTTCGGTCCCAGCTGTTGATTTGACACATCTGTTCAGGGTGATGCTGTTTCTGTCTGTCAGTCTGTCACTATATATAAACATAAAAAACAGCTTTATGTTATCACCAGACTACATACACTTAAAAGGAATGCCAAATGGCTAAACTTGGCTCTTGAAACAGAGCAGGGCATTAAGGCTTCTGGATATGCCTGAGCTCAGACCCCCCACCCCAACCCATACAGAGCCGCTTAAACTCCTCTTGAGGAGACCTATCTGTAATAAAAATAATAAAATTGATATATGCAATAAGCCCACAAAGTATTTTGAATATAAAGTATTGACTATTTCTGTTTGCTATGTGTGCTTTGTAACAACCGGAATTGACTTTGATATAGAAAATACATTTTATATTGCAATGATGTTGTAAGTTGCCCTGGATAAGGGCGTCTCCCGATAAATAATAATGATGATATTAATGATACTAATATTAATAATAATATTAATAATATTAATAATAATAATAATAATAATAATAATAATTAAGCATTTCCCAAATATCAACATTTGTAGCGAAATAGTCAAATCTATCACATCAGTATGTCATGTATTTCAGTACACTGTGCATGTTTCAACACAATTGTACATTACTTAGATACAGACAATGAGTCTCATAAAGCAGTTTGCAAAACTAGTGAAATACATCTGGTGTCTCACATATGTGTACAATATCACTTAATTGCAAAAATGGTTTAAAACCATAAAAAGGAAGACTTAAAGTCAGACACCCAGATAAGAACTTCATAGAATGTATACAGAATATCATTGAGAGATGTTACTGAATCACGTTACTCAGACAGGATAGAAGTGCCTGACCGCTGGCTTTGTACAGGCTTTCTGGTGATAAATTCTCAGTCATTAGGGGGGATAGTTTTGTGTTGCTGATAGAACCGTGCAGCTCCCTGCAAACCCCCACCGCGGTGCTGAAAGCAGGACGTGCTGCTTGTGAAGCCCCTCCACTGTCTTGTGATCCTGTCAGGGCATCAGTGGAGTGACTGTGTAAACTGTTTTGGTGAAGCAAATTCTTAATAAAACGTTCAAATATTTAACTGTGTCGGTTTGGTCTTTATAACTCACCCTGTTATTATGTTTTTTTATTTATGTATGTATGTATGTATGTATTTATTTATTTATCGTTTTTCTCTATTTCTAGCCCATCTCTCTTTTTCTGTGCCTGATTGTTTTGTGTTAACCCTATCTCACTACAGACCTGCTGGATTCACGCATGATCCGGTGTGACTCTAGTGTGACTGTGTCTCCCTGCGCTTGTCTCTCGCTGTGGTCTCTAAGGTTGCTGCTCCCTCTGGCCTCTGTCTTTATTGTGTTTATGTGCTGCTGGGTCGGTCTCACTCCCTGAGATGCTGAGCCTGGAGATTAATTTTCTAGAAAAAGTATAAATCTACTGTTTTAATAGACACATACTTAATGAATGATACATATTTAATATGTCTAAAGTTACTTTAGTATTTTTTAATTCTTTTTTTTCTTAACATCATAGGGTGCATTCTTTATTTCTGTAAGAAAGTTACTACTATAAGGCTTTTGTTTGACCGTGGAGAGTTATCTAACTAGCAAAGAGCTGTGCTCAGTTAAATGTCGGTTATATACTGTTACGGTTATGTACTTCTTAAGTTAAATAAGTGTGGTTTAGTTTCATTTACTTACCATCGTTATAAAATTGTGTTTTCGTTCTTTATGTCAGTACATAAGTTACTAGTTAGTTGTACTGAAGTCTGTTCAAATGTCTTACTGTCAATACAACCAAGACCATTAAGGTCTTCAGACCGCACCCCCGAGCTATTGTAATGTGCAAATTATATAAATATACATACACACATAGATTTTTACTTAAATCATATTGTGTATTTACTTAATCTTATTGCATAAATGGCTTACATTAGATATTTATTGAAAATAATTTGATGTTTTGTTACTAATATTACTACAAATGCTGCTTTTATTGAGTTTTATAGAAATTTCACAGTTTCTACATATATATTCTATGATTCTTCTAAGGATTTCTTAAGTTAACTTAGTAACATTGCATTTCATTTACATCACCGGGTGTTGTGAATACACACACACACACACACTCACACACACATACTCACACACACACACACATACACACACATACATTTAAAACATTATACTTGTATTTATTCAAGCTTTACATTTACCTTTTCTTTAAATAACATGTTTGATATATTCTACAATACAGGAAAATATAGGTCTTGGGTAGGAGTGGTATTTACTGATATTATGTTGATTACTGAAAGTTCCAATTACATTTTCTGTTTTACATTTCTTTTACTTTTGTGCATATTCAGGATTTTCTAAAGTTTAGACCATTTAGCCTGACTTATCATTCTTTAGCTCTGTACGTAAAAGTTGCAATCTAGTACAAATCTGTGCAAAGTGGAGGACGAGCTGAATCTTATTAGGATCTGAAAAAGAAAAAGAAAAGAAACCTGGGGCCGTGATTTCCAGCTTGCACTCGGTATATATGTAAACACACACACACACACACACACACACACACACACGCACACACACACACACACACACACACACACACACACAGACACACAGACCCCCCTCTGTAAGAATGATACTACTTAAATGTACTGATGGATGTTCAAACTTGATATTGTCAAGCTATTCTAATGTATACTCACTCACACACACACACACACACACACATAGGTTTGTGCTTAGATCGTATTAAATGTATTTACTTAATCTTAATGCATGAATGGATTATATTACCTATTTTTTTAAAATAATTTGATGTTTGGTTACTAATATTATTACAAATGCTGATTTTATTGAGTTGTATTGAAATGTCCCAGTTTCTACATATATAGTCTATGCTTCTTATATAACATATATATTCTATAACTCTTCTATATTTAAGTATTTCTTAACATAGTAACGTTACATTTCATTTACATCACCGGGTGTTGTGAACACACACACACACACACACACACACACACACACCTTTAAAACTTCATAATTGTATTTATTCAATCTTTACATTGTATCTGTTCTTTAAATAATACGTTTGATATATGCTGGAAAATATTGGTCTTGGATAGGTGTAGTATTTACTGAGATTATACTGACTACTGAAAGTTTTAATTTACATTTTCTGTATTACATTTCTTTTCATTTTGCTCATATTCAGGATTTTCTAAAGTTCAGTCCATCTTGTGTCTCTCAAGCTGCCCACAGCCCCAGCACTTCTACAGATTGCTATCTCTCAACACATTCCCTTGTCCGGGGCCCGGGGGGCCCATCGCCTCCAATGTCAACAGAGCCGCTTCTTAAATTGAAAACAGACCCACCTGTCACCAGTGCCCTGTTAGCTCCGCCCCCAAATATTGAAATTCTTCAAACCAAACTCTAACCTGATAGGCTATTCCTTCAGTGCCCTGTCAACTCCGCCCCCAAATATACTAATTCTTCACAGATCCGAGGTTACTAAAGACATAGACACCTCCTCACCACCCCCACTAGCTCAAAAAGCTCCGGACCGACAGGACCCTTGTCCATTTGAAAGAGGTAACTGCTTTGGCCCTGTTGAAGAGACAGCCTCACAGATCTCGCTTAAGTAGAAGTATCTATGTTACTAAAGAATCGGGAGGGCTTTAATAGAGCTCTTTTGGAGCTTCACTCGCTTAGGGAAAAATAGCTATTCTACTAAATAAATCAGGGGGGCTTTAATACAACTCTTTTGGAGCTTCATTAGTGTAGGGAAAAATATCTATGTTTTCTAAAGAATCTGAAGGGTATACATAGCGCTCTTTTGGAGCTTCACACGTATAGAGAAAAATAGCTATTTTACTAAAGAATCAGTCTGGCTTAAAGAACAGTTGAAGACCCACCACCACCCTGCACATTCCTTCGGAATCCATCAACATGGTAATTATTTTGTGCCGCGGTACAAACAACCCCCCCACCCCTCTAGGAAGGACCCCCACCCCCCTAGGAAGGGGCCCCCCAAGTTCAACTCAAGTTCAAGGCAAAAAGGTCAAATCACCCTTAACCCCCCTTAGGAGGGCCCCCCCAGCCCCCTAGGAAGGGGCCCCCCGAGTTCAACTCAAGTTCAGGTCAAAGGTCAAATCCCCCGAAGCCCCCCTTCCGAAAAAATGCCCTATATTACTACTAACCACACCTTCATCCTGGACACTGATGCAGGGTGTGGGCGTAGTGCTCTCACAGGAAACTGCAGAGGGGGAGAAAGTATTGGCCTTTTACAGTCAGGCCCTCAGCAAAGCAGAGTTGAACTACTGCGTGACGAAATGGGAGCGGCTGGCTGTCATAAAGGCTGTTACACACTTTCACCACTACCTGTACGGGCAGCTGTTTTTAGTCCACACAGACCATGCCTCCCTGCAATGGCTCATGAGCTTCCATAATCCAGAAGGCCAGCTTGCCCGGTGGGCTAGAGAAACTGCAGCAGTTCAATTTTGAGGTAAAACATCAACCAGGCCACCACCATGGCAACACTGATGCCCTGTCTCGATGACCCTGTGTGGAGGCAGACTGCTTGTACTGCCACCTGAGAGAGAAGAATCACAGAGAGGTCTGTGGGGTCAGGGTCATAAGGGAGACAGCAGAGCAGCCACTGGAGAATTGGACAAGTGAGCAACTGGCTGCCCTATGGAAGGAAGGCAGAGACATTGCGCCCATTGTGAATTGGAAGCAAGAGGGTCAGAGGCCTACCTGGGATGAAATCGCCCCACATGGAGCCATAGTGAAGGTGTTATGGGCTCAATGAAACAGCTTGGAGGTGAAAGACAGAGTGCTCTATCGGAAATGGCAGGTGCTGGCAGGAGATTGCACTATTTGGCAGTTAGTGGCAGCCACTGCTATCCAGCCCTCCATTTTAAGAGTTGCATGACCTTCCCACAGCAGGGCACTTCAGAATTACTAAAACCTTACAGTGCTTCTACTGGGTGTGCTGTAAAAGGGATGTGGAAAGCTGGTGTCAATGCTGTGATACCTACACAGCGAGAAAAGGGCCCCAACAGCAAGCAAGAGCTCCAATGCTCCAGTATAATGTAGGAGCCTATGGAGAGAGTGGCCATTGACGTTCCCGGACTACGGATTGAGGCAACCACTTCATTTCGATTGCTATGGACTATTTTTCTAAAAGGCCTGAGGCCTATGCACTTCCCAACCAGGAGGCTCTTCACTCGCTTCAGAGTGCCAGGTGAGCTCAACAGTGACCAACAACGTAATTTCGAGTCCAGGCAGGCCGCCTGATAAGGACACCACTACAGAGCCGGGACTGGAGTACGTGCACCAACTACAGGACCTCTTAGATAAGATTCATGAGTTTGCATGACAACATGTGAGAATGCAGTCCGACTATTAATAACACCAGTATGATGTGTGTGCCAGGGAGACTCACTCTCGCCACGCAAGAGAAGAGGCAGGTGCCCAAAACTCACCAGTTCCTGGGTTGGCCCGTGTACAGTGCTGAAGATAATCTCTGATGTAGTGTGCTGGGTGGAGATTCCAGGCAGGCGATGGAGGGTCATACTGCATCAAGATTGGCTGGCACCATATCGTCTGAAGGAGGAGGCCGAGAGGAATATCCAGGGCCCTATCTTGGTAATGCAAGCCTCATCCCTCACCGAGTCTGCAGGGTAATTGACCACCTGGATCACTGGATCTGGATGCCCCTGTTCCCTCTGGAGCTACCACTGCAATTACTGATGACCCCGCTGTGGAGAGTGGGCCACAGGCTGTTCTGGAGGGGAGGGGGAGAAGGAAGGGGTCAGAGTGTGTTAGTGTGTACTGATGTGTGCAATACATATAAGCAGTGATGCAGTGAATAAACTATAAAAAAGACTTATTGTTGCACCCTGACATATAAGTTAGGCTTATATCTTAGAAGACCCCCCTGCCCCCGAGCGCTACAATATGTATTATTTTTACATATACACCGATCAGCGATAACATTATGACCACTGACAGGTGAAATGAATAACACTGATAATCTTGTTATCATGGCACCTGTCAGTGGGTGGGATATATTAGGCAGCAAGTGAACATTTTGTCCTCAAAGTTGATGTGTTAGAAGCAGGAAAAATGGGCAAGTGTAAGGATCTGAGCGACTTTGACAAGGGCCAAATTGTGATGGCTAGACGACTGGGTCAGAGCATCTCCAAAACTGCAGCTCTTGTGGGGTGTTCCCGGTCTGCAGTGGTCAGTACCTATCAAAAGTGCTCCAAGGAAGGAAAAGCATTGAACCGGCGACAGGGTCACGGGCGGCCAAGGCTCATTGATGCACGTGGGAGCGAAGGCTGGCCCGTGTGGTCCGATCCAACAGACGAGCTACTGTAGCTCAAATTGCTGAAAAAGTGAATGCTGGTTCTGATAGAAAGGTGTCAGAACACACAGTGCATCGCAGTTTGTTGCGTATGGGGCTGCGTAGCCGCAGACCTGTCAGGGTGCCCATGCTGACCCCTGTCCACTTCTGAAAGCACCTACAGTGGACACGTGAGCATCAGAACTGGACCACGGAGCAATGGAAGAAGGTGGCCTGGTCTGATGAATCACGAGTTCAAGGTGTCGACTTGGCCTCCAAATTCCCCAGATCTCAATCCCATCGAGCATCTGTGGGATGTGCTGGACAAACAAGCCCGATCCACGGAGGCCCCACCTCACAACTTACAGGACTTAAAGGATCTGCTGCTAACGTCTTGGTGCCAGATACCGCATCGCACCTTCAGAGGACTAGTGGAGTCCATGCCACGATGGGTCAGGGCTGTTTTGGCGCAAAAGGGGGACCTACACAATATTAGGCAGGTGGTCATAATGTTATGGCTGATTAGCATGCTTAGCAACCGGTGTAGGGGGTCCTAGAGGAAGTGCCGCACAAATGTTGCCTTATACAAGCGTTCAGTTTGTCACAGCCAGATATAAAAAAATGTCCTACTCTCCTCCGTCTAAAAGAAGTTGACTATCCTGCTAGAAATATAGACAGGAATACACTAGAGAATGGCCTTTTATTAAAGCAAGTCAAATCTCTGACTCGCATGCCTGCTGTGAATATTGCCTCACTCACTTCTCAGTGAAACACGGTGGACGTCATGATTGCATAATTCATGTAGGTACAAAAAACATCAACAATTTGCTAAATCTATTGGAAATCATAAATGTATGTGTGAATTTGTAGTGAGTACAGAGGAAGATGATGCGGGGATAAAGGCAGAGACACTTTTTGCAAACTTTATTGTTGAGCACAATCTTCCAGTTGCTGTTTCAGATCATATTGGTCCACTGCAAAGCTGCATTTCCGGACCCGAACATCCCACAAGTACGGATCAGGCCGCACAAAAACCACTGCCATAATCGAAACCCTTTCAAATGACACATCAACGTCTTTAGCCTTGGAATTATCGCTGGGTTATTTTTCATTGAGACGGACAGCAGCAGTGACACAACAACCAGTCAACTGTATCCAGCTGTAGTGAGATATTATGACAGGTCTCTTCGTCATGCAATTACAATCGCTACCAGCAATGCAAGAAGTTTCGAGTACTGGAGAGATCATATATAATTTACCCAACAGAAATGTGGAGAAATTTAACATCCCATGGCAACGATGTGTGAGCTTCTGTTGTGATAATGCCTAATGTTATGGTTGGAGTTCACAAAGGGGTTGCAGCGTTTGTGGGGATGGGAAAATGTACAGGGATGTATATGTACAGGGATGTCCTTGCCACTTGGTACACCTTGCAGCCCAGTATGCAGCTGCAAAACTACCACTATCAGTGGAAGATCTGCTGATTGACTTGTATTATTATTTCCACAAAAGCAGCAAGAGAAATAAACAACTAAAACAGTTACAGCAGCTCTGTGACATCGAAACCAGAGGAATCATCAAGCATGTAAATACAAGGTAGGATACCCTTTTTATTAATTAGAATGAGTCATTCTTGATAATACTACCATAGCAATTCATCATTTTTTTATATCATTATTTTCATTATTAATGATTAAACAAAAAATTAATATTGAAGGTTGTTGACTGTGTGGCTGAATGTGTTGTGTTGCTTATATAATTTATTAGTACATTGTGTATTTTTGAAATGTAAGCCTTAACCAAATTACTAAATAATATGTATTATTTGAATGATTGTCAGGGTCCTGCTTTTTAATATATATATATATATATATATATATATATATATATATATATATGTATATATATATATATATATATATATATATATATATATATATATATATATATTCTATCTAGTTATTGTTATTTATTCATTTATCCAAGTATAACATTCCAGTCAGTTCTGACAATATGAAAAATGTAATAAATATGCTTATTTTAAGGACTATTAGTTAAAAGTACCTGATCAAGGACAAAACCTTCTACTGTCTGCATCAGCAAAGAAAGTGTGAAATACAGTTCCCATTCGGGTTCACAGATGACACCTGTAATTTGATCCCTGATTGAATGTTCAATTATCAATTGTCATGTATACAGCATGAGGGGGGTTCCTGTCATGTCTACATTTCACCACCAGATGTCTCAGTTTTCCCCAGTGTTATACCTCCCCTGTCTTTTCCATTCCTCTTCACCTCATGATTGAATTATTTCCCCTTGTTCCACAATCCATTAGCACATCTGTTCCTCGTTTCCTTGTTTCACCTGCTTCCTGTATATATATACCCCTTTGTCTCCCTTTGTTCTCTGTGAAGTCTTGCCTTCTCTAGTAGTTTGTATTGTTTGGTGTTGATCTCTGTAGAGCTCTCAGTGTATTGACCATTCTTATCCTCTCTTTGACCATCGCTCTTTGGATTACCTAGTTAATGTTGTTTGTTTGATCCCACGACCCCATGCCTGTTTCTCGACCTTGATTCCTGTCTTTGCCTAACCTGACCTGCCTTGTCGCTCCGCACCTGGGTTCACCAACCCTTCACGAAGAACCTTACATCAATATTGTAATAGTAATATATAATGTTTTTCCACAATGTTTGAGAAATTAAACTTCTTCTCTTTTTACTTTGAAGGTGGTTGAGTGTTGGCAAATGTCTTTACAGGCTATTGGAACAGTGGCCTGCTCTACTAAAATTTTTCACAAGCAAAGAGTCCTTCATCTTCTGTCATTAAATGTATACAATACACACAAACATATCCTTTATGTAGGTATGTACAGGTATAACAAACAATTGCGGTATTAAATGTGTTCTATGTAGAATTTGTATAAGCATGATTTGTTTAGTAATTACTCTACTAGTAAGGGACTTATTCTGTGTAATCTTTCCATTCATCTTATTGCTTGTAATTGTGGTGGAGTAACTTAATTTTAATTCTGGTGATCTTGTTTATGTGGCATGTGGGAAGCTTTTGCTCCAGCTTGCTCACTTTTCAACAGCTTATATACTTGTATAAGATCTGAAATGAATCTGTTAATTTGAATATCTATTTATCAATCTGTCTACACTTCAGCAAAAGTATATTATAGCTGTATTCACTGAGGTTTACAACTGTATTTTCTATTTTTAGGCTCCAGTGTGGCACACCCTGGTGGACCAGATAAAAAGCACAGCCTCATAGTGACAGACCACATTAAAGAGCACAGTCTAGCAGTGCAGCCTACTGTAACAGCACAGCTTAAACAGAGTCGGGTTCATAAGAAGCCTGGTCCCAAGCAGATGCATTCTATTAGTGGGAAGTTGGTTCACACTTCAATACCTACAAATGCAAAAGGTTTGTAGTAAAGAGTCTTCAGCCAAAGCCCAAGAAGAAGGACACTGTCAGAAGTTGAAGAGGCTGAGTTCAGATTCATAGAAGAAATCCTTCTCCACATCTGGAAAACCAAACCAAGAGAGGGCATGCCTTTATCAACTAAACAGGATAGAATCAAGTCTTGCTTTGAGAGGGCATCCACAAAGTTGTATTGCTTATTTCTGCAAGCAAGTATTCCAGCATTTGATAAACTCAATCTCCAGTTGCTAGTGATAAGCCTAATATCCATGTCCTTGGCAGGGAATTACAAGCCATTTATACAGATCTTCTCTGCAAGTTTGTTAAACCAGCTGTATTGGTAGCAGCCTCCAGTGTGTACACAGTAGATTTTAGAAGTCTCAACAACCAGAAATCTAAGAATGACCTGGTGATTGGAACAAAGACCAGACAATATCTGCACGCCTGCATTGCTGATAAATCACTGCAACTTGCATCAATTAAGGATGGCCCCCCTAAATTGCATCTGTGCCCCCCTTCGGCCACTCCTTCAAAATGTTCTGGTCACGCCACTGTCTGTGGGAATTTGTGTTGGACTCGCAGGGGTGTGTGCTGTGTGATATAAAGCAAGCAAGGAGTGTACATGTGTGAGATCACCAACATGAGTCCCTCTGCTGCAGTTTAATGCATTGTGGTTGTTTATCTTTAATTATAATCCTCAAACTTCATGCGTGATGCAATGTAATCCATGGATTGTACTGCACTGTAGCAATTCAAATTATGTATTCATTGTATGATGCACTTAACTCTTTATGTTGTGACATGCTTTGGAAAGGTGTTCTGCTATATACAATTAAGATTGATTGATCTTATTTGAATGAAGATTAAAGATTCTCATTGCCCAAAATAAAAAGGGATATATTCCAAAAATGATGGAGCTGGTGAAGTGCTATTACTATTTTTTATATTTGTAAATTTATAATAAAATATCATCTGTGAGAAAAAATTGAATGATTGACAAAATAACCTGCATATTTGTAATATTTTTGGTGAGTATCTTTATTGCGGTCTCGCTTTATTCGGCAGGGAGGGGGGGGGTTATATCTTGTATTGTGGATTCCTGTTAGTTTTGTTGGCATGTTTGCAAAATAATTTAATTACAACAATAAATAAATATAAATATTGTTTTATAAACTTTTAAAACTGTACACAATTTAAAATCCCTAATTTATCATTGGCACCCTTGGTGATGTAAACAAAGGTTCACCATCCCTGTATTAGGGTAACTTACGGTGATATCAATGGCCGCTGCTCTTCCTCTGATTATAGATTATGACTTTACAATGCAACGTTGTTAAAATCAAGTCCTGAATGCTGGATGAAGACTGAAGAAAAAAAACAACAGGCATCATGTACCCCAGACCTGCAAGTTACCTTTTTAAAGTGTAGAGGGCCAACAGGGGTTAATTGAAGGAAAAATATATATATATATTTTTTTTAAGTCCTTATCCAAGGCTTACAGGGTTTTCAAGCACAAAAAAACAATGTGATATATAATATTATATAATTGTATAATAATATACATCATGCAACTATTTTGTGTTTGTATAGAAAATGTACTTTTGATGACTTTTATTAACTAGTATTAAGCACATCATTAGAAAAAATGACAGTGGAAGTGGTCTCTTACAGAGTTTAGATTTTTATTTTATTTCATGTTGATAATGTTAAGAAACATGAATAAACAATAAAGAGAAATGGAAAAACAGACCAACTAAGCTTTAATTTTTGTAATCTGGGCTTTCTCTGAATCCTAAGTGTTCCCAAGTTAAATTCGACATTAGATTTGAGTCAAGGACCATGGTGACTGAGACTCTGACTCTGACAACTATGGTGACTCAACTACAAGTCTGTTACACACTCACTCACTCACTCACTCACTAATGGACACACACAAAGGATGTGGTCTTAAAAACAGCTTCACTAGACAGCTCAGCTGAACTTGAAGGAGGTGACCTTGAAGTGACCCCTGACCCGGATGTAGTTGAGGGTGTCCAGGCCCAGACGGTCAGAGAAAAACAGCTCCCGATTGTCTGGCAGCTCCACCTCGAACCCCTCCCCTGTCACCTTCACTGTCAGCTGGAATGAGGGAGAGAGGGAAGGTAGGGACAAGGAGGGGTATTGGAGGAGGGGAGATAGTGTGTAGGGAGTGAGAGAAGACAGGCAAGAGGAGAGTGGGAAAGAATGAGAGAATGAGAGGGGGAAGGAGACAAAGAGAGAGAGAGGGTGAGTGAATGAGCAGACAGTAGGCCGCTGGTTACTGCAGTCCTGCCCTGTCGCGTGTTGTGAGAACAGTGCAGTATATCACACTGGAGTAAAGGTCTCTCTGTCTGATTTAACAGGTTGCAGATATACTGCATATAATGCATGGCACTCTGCTCCACTGTAGAGGATGGCAGCCTGTGACAAGGCAATCTTAGGGGGTCTGCAAGAGGCTCAATCATCATCCTCAGTGTTGGCAGATCAGAGGTTCCAATCTAGACGTAAAGATTTTTAATCCTGGTTAATCAGGCTTTTGCCAGAAGGAAGTTTTATCAAGTTTTTTGATTGTTTGTTTACAAGAGGAAAACACAGTTTTTAGGAGGTTTTCCTATTATTTTGTTATTCCTCCCATCCTGACTGGAGCCACCCACTCCCCAGACTCAAATTCCCCTCTGCAACTCCAACCCATATTCAACAAATCAAAACTCCAACTCACTCCACAAACTGCACTACACATCCTAGAGATATTAGGATAAAATAATTTTCCTAAAGATTCCTAAAGGTTGATAACTCCCTCCGCACTCTGTTTCAATCTCTTTTTCTTCCTCTTCCTCTTCCTCGCTCACTCTTCCCTCTTTCTTTCTCCATTTCTCTCAATCTCTCTCTCTCTGTCTGTCTCTCTCTCTCTCTCTCTCTTCCTCCTAGACCTCTGCTCTCTTCACCAAAAGGAATATTTTGCATCACTGCTCAGCCCACAACTACACTTTCTCACTCTTTCCCCACCCCCTCCCCCTCTTCCTCACCTTGACCTCTGCTCCCTTCTCAAAGGGGAAGGCTCTGTCTCTCTGCTCAGAGCCCCAGCTGCCGTCACACTTGGAGTTGCAAACGATTACTTCACCATCCGTGTCATCATGGAAACGGGGGTTAAAGTGCAATGCCAGGTGGTCTGGGTCCCTCCCCAGGTCTATCTGGAACCTGAGAGAGAGAGAGTCCATGACTGCATCTCAATTTGCAATCTCAATTTTAATTCATGTAAAAGCACTAGACTGCACTAGAGTAACTGTACTGTGTGAGATCATTAGACTCCATTATAGTTACTCTACGGTTTGAGATCATTGGACTAGACTATACATACAGCAGGAGACAGTGAAGACAGTGTGCAATCAGACTGAAGGAACTGGTCCTGAAAGGAAACAGTTAAAGGTGGGTACCTCTCTGCGTCTTCCAGCACTCTGCCCTTGACTTTCAGCTTGTCTCCAACTCTCAGCTCCATGTTCTTCACCTCAAACTCCTGCCACAGATCAGACACACATACAGACACAGACATGCACACACAGATATATGTACACATGCATAGACACACACATACATGTGCACATAGACAAACACAGACGTACAGATTTGCACAGACCACGGACACACACATACAGAAACACATACAGTACACACACATAACAACAATTATACACTAGCTGACATATTGCAGATAGATCAACTGTTTACTACAGCTACTGTACATTAATAACAAATGGCATCAGAATACAATACAACCCAACAGAACACAAGAGAACATCTAGAATAGAAGAGAGAACAGCAGATCAGCCCACTGTGGGGCTTCAGATTCCCAGGAGCTGCCCAATAGTAGGGACAGACTGCAGGCAGGGGCATTGTGGGGAATCCAGTACAGGTTAACCCAGGGAGAGGTCAGAGAGACAGTGTGTTGTGTGTGTAGTGTAGTGTAAGAGGTGTGTTTAATAGTCTATAGTTAGAGTATTGTAGTGTGGTACAGTGTTAGTGGAGAGAGAGAGAGAGTTGAGGAAAAGAGAAAGTGAGAGGAAGGGGGGAAAGAATGAGGAAGAGGAAGAAAGCAAGTGAGAGAGAGAATGGACAGATCTTGTGTTTAAGTTGAGAAGTTATAATAAGGGTTAAAACAACAGGCAAGACCTTACCGACATGATGCTGTGCTGTTGTCCTGGGCTCAGTGTGGGGTGAGGTCTTCTATCAGAGCGAGAGATAATAGAGACACACTAGCTCACTGTGTGATATACTGGCCGTGTGGACCCTCCAGTACAGTGACTCTGACACTGCGCTGACCCGTGACTAAGAGACAGAGAACTGTTAGATACACAGACTGACTCACTGATTGGAGGGACACAGACTATGAGGGTGAGAAAGAGAGGAAGAGGGGGAGGGAAGGAGTGTGAGTCAATCTGATTGGGGAGGGAGCCAAATAAACAAAACCTCTCTTGCCTCATTTGTCACTTATTAATAGGAACCATAGTTGTGTAAACTGGACACTGACAAGTACACTAACTGACTGATAGATACATACATTGATTGACTGACATTGGTTGACTATCATTCCACTTAAATACACTGTAAGCACACTTTAGCTGTACTACAGTTTACTTACACTGCACTTAACTCTGCTTAGGGCTGTGTTTCAGTTTCTGGGAGTCTAAGGATGGGTTTCTTTGGTTATTTTTTTAGCTCCTAATCCTACAATCAATAGAAGCCAGAGACACCAAGAGACAAAGACAAAGAGAGAGAGAGAGAGAGAGAGAGAGGGGTTGGAATTCCTCCACTAAAGGCAAATACCAGACATACACAGCAGGTGATGCTGTATCTCTCTCCGTACCCGTCTGTACCTGGACACTGCTGACCCCCACCCTGCTGACTCACTGTCCACACCTGCCACACACACACACACACACACACACACACACTATTCATTAGACCCCAGTCAGGTATTAACTGGTGAGAACACTGCAGAAGGGTTGGCACACAGTTGGCTGAGTGCTGGCGGTGGCCCGATTGGTGATGTCAGCCTGGAGTGCTGGAGAGGCGCCACCTCTTACCATGGCTCTATAGTTGACAAACTTGGTTGTGTTCTTGTGTTGTCTTCTTTTTTTACAGAAAGGAAAAAAGACAACATACACTATTGGCACTCTGTCTCTCTCTAATCTATGTCTACCTCTCCATCCATCCATGAACAGAACAAGAACAACACAGACTGTGGAAACTGGCCCCGCCTACACCAGCCATGATCTGAAAAATATTGATTATGATTATTGAAGCATCATATTGAAATACCAGGATCAATTATATGTACACTTGTTTACAGCATAGACCTTGGATTACAAAGCTATTCTAGTATTAACAGTTGGATATATGAGTTGTAGACCAAGTGAATAATGAACTTAAACTTTGACTGAAAAACAACCCTTTAATTTGCACCTATGCAGTAAGTTTTCTGTCCACATTTTTCTGTGGTAGGGTAAGGTCTACAAAATATAACCGATGTGTACACATAGCACCAGCTAATTACTTGCATTCCTTACACATCGATACCAACCACCTTGATCTTAACCTGTATTTTGTTTGCGTTCACTCACAATATGTTTAATTAAAGCAGGTGCTACAGTGCAACGGTAATACTTTTAAATGTCTCTCTAGGTACCCAATCTTATGGTCACTTGCAATATTTCAAAATAAAACGTGGTGATGGGTATTTTAATTTCTATCTAGGTACCGAATCTTACACGTTTTACTAAACTGTACGATATTAATATTAAAAGCACGATAAACGGAACCGCAGAAATACAAACCGTGTGTATCGTAGCAAATCAATACCGCGACAACCCTACTTTTACTGTGCTTTAACAAACCTTGTCTATCTGCACACTGCACACAAATAGTCCTACATTAAACACATCAGTCAGGAAATGCATCTGGTGTGTGTGTGTGTGCATGCATGAAAATATGCATGTGTGCGAGAGTGACTGAGACTGCATAGACGTGTTCAGCATTTTCTACAACAGCTTCCCCATCCATCCACCGCATCTCCTGTCCCGGCGCAATTCCACACGCCCGCCGCTAGATGTCGCCGCCGCCTCGTTCCAACACAGCATCGAATGCAATTTCTACTAGAGTTCCCCTCGCGGTGGGCGACGGGACTGTGGAGGAGTCGCCCCGCTTTCCCTGGGGGTTGTGCCCATCCGGTGACAGCACAGGAAGTGACGCGAGTTAGATAAACATTTGTCAACCTGTCGATACAGGTGAAAGGAATCATATGGAAAGAAACATCCCGAAGTGTAATATTAAGAACTGCTTACGTGGGCGACTGTGTTAATCATAAACAAAACGTGCATATCGATCAGCATCAGGTCGCGAAAGAGCGCCTGTAACCTGAGGTAACCTGAGGTAACCTGAGGTAAGACTGCATCGCAAGCTGCCGGTGAAATGGATGTGTGAAGTGTATAGTCCCGCTCCAGTAGTGTGTCGACTCTATTGGTATTGGTCGTATAAAAATGAAATCCGAAAGAAAATAACGTTATAGATCAATAATAAATGTCTAATATGTTTTAAGCACAATTTGTCATTATATATTTCACGCATGAATGGCCTGCGGTGTGGATACGGTGGAGTTACACGACTGACTGGGTGTTCTGCATTTGCATACACTGATAGCGGCGATATATTTACATTGAACTAAGTGCTGTTCATGAAGGTGTCAGATTGATCAATGAACTCCTCCTGAAACACCTAAAAACAAAAGCCTCGTAAACTACACCGGTTCCTGTGTCGTCTCTGCTATGTATGGTTACTGTATCACATTGCTGTATTAGACGCCGCTTGTGTGATATATATATATATAGATCTAAAAATGCAAACCTTTATAACATTCACAGTTTGTAGATTTCTCCTCCTTTCCTCCACAGACAGCGGGGCGTCCGGCTGCAAAGGGGATCGGAGATGTTCACGGATCTGGATTATGAGCTGGAGGAAGACAAGCTGTAAGTCAGTGGTTTTCAATCCTTCATCCCAGTAGGGCATAGCAACAGGGCAGGGAGACTGAAAACCACAGACACAGAATAAACGAGACAGTTGTGTTTGTGATGAAGCGGTCTCTGCTTATTATTGAGTGTATGTATTTCATTTTGATTCATTTGATTATATTCACGTTTTCACTTTGCACCTTTTTAATTTGGGTGCTCCCTCTCCAGTCCCCGTGCAGCGAGATGACATTCAGTTATTAATTGCATAATTGAGGCATTAAACCCCCCCGTGGGTTCTGTGAGGAGGGATAAATCGTGTGGAATAAATGTAGATCATGATGCAGTGAGTCGAGGAAACATGAAAAAGTATCGGTAATATCATATAAAACAGGTGTGTGTCTGTGTTGTTCTTGCAGGGGGATCCCCACAGTCCCAGGCACTGTGACTCTGAAGAAAGATGGACAGAATCTCATAGGGATCAGCATTGGGGGAGGAGCCCAGTACTGCCCCTGTCTATATATAGTGCAGGTAATACACACAGTGTCTCCCACCCCCATTCAATTCAATTTCACAAATGCCATTGTGATACATACATTTTCTCTCACCCTCCCTCTCTTCCAGGTGTTTGATAACACCCCGGCCGCAGTGGACGGGACGCTGGCGGCAGGCGATGAGATCACAGGGGTCAATGGCAAGCCAGTGAAGGGCCGCACCAAGGTGGAGGTGGCCAAGATGATACAGGCTGTGAAGGTGAGGGGGGGTGGAGATGACAGGTAAAGGGGAGGGGGAGGAGGAGGACAGGTGGTTCTCTGTGTGTCTGTCTGTCTCTGTGTGTCTTAGATTCCCTGTGTGTCTCTGTGGCTCTGATGTCGCTGCTCTCCTCTCTGCAGGGGGAGGTCAACATCCACTACAACAAACTACAGGCTGACCCTAAGCAAGGCAAATCACTGGACATAGGTACAGTGTAAACAGACCATGGGTACAGACTTTAGTGTCTGTTTTACTGCTGTTGCATTGTTTAATTATAGCATCAATATTACTAATAAAACATGCTTTTTATTTGTTCCACTCCTTTTCCATTGTGCTAAACCCATCACACACTCCTCCTTCTCCTTGTCTCCCTGTCCTCCCACTTAGTGCTGAAGAAGGTGAAGCACAGACTGGTGGAGAACATGAGTTCGGGGACGGCCGATGCCCTGGGGCTGAGCAGAGCCATCCTGTGTAACGGTGAGGGGGGACAGAGAGACGCAGCCTGAGAGGGACGCTGTGTGTTTTGGTGTCTCAGTGTATTTGTGACGGTGGGTGTGTCAGTGACCGTGGATGTTTTTGTTGCAGACGGGCTGGTGAAGAGGCTGGAGGAGCTAGAGAAAACTGCAGAGCTGTACAAAGGTAAAGTGCACACATGCACACACACACCCTCCTCCTTGTTTCTCTCACTGATTTTATAACGTTAGCAGTTTGTTGTTTTAAATGGCCTTGTGTGTAATGCTGTTTCTCTCTCTCTCTCCCCAGGACTGATGGAGCACACAAAGAGACTGTTGAGGGCATTCTTCGAGCTGTCCCAGACTCACAGAGGTACAGTCTCTCTCTCTCTCTCTCTCAATTCATATCAGTGTCATGGTCCCGCTGCCAGTGGTGTTTCTGGCCAGAGAGGATGACTAGCACAACGGGATTGTAGTTTATTAATCACTAATTCCAGTGATTCCATTGGCTAATCATCCGACACGAGAGACTGTTCCCAGTGTCCCAACATTTATTATTTCCAGTCCGATGATGGAAAGAGAGATGATGCGGTACACAAAGCTTATGTCAGGGATGAAATGCGTTCTTCTAGGGTGTGAAGCCGTGGTGTTGCTGTACTGGGACTTTAACAGCTTTTCCAAGGCTCTTGCCAGCCGCCTCAGTCCAGTCATAGGGTCCTGAGGGCAGCTTCCCGCAGGGCTCTGCTGCTGAGAATGTTTTCCTGGTGAGGGACCTGATTTGGTCTGCCAGGTTGGATTACAAATACTTGTTTCATACATTGGAATCATTTGGTTTGGGCCCTAATTTTCTGGGAATGATTACTTTATTGTATACATTTGTACCATGATTTAAATCATTGGTGGTTTGAGTGCCCTGTTCCCGCTGGATAGCGGCATCAGGAACCTCTCGGCAAGAGGTTAATTTTCATTAAAAAAACTCAATATATATCCTATTGTATGTGTATGTTCTGGTTGCCCCCGAAAATATAGGGTTTGGCAGAGATTTCTAGGAAACACGGTTGTTACCGGGCAGTTGAAAGGGAATTGTGGCACAAGACGAGGCAGCGCTTTATCACAGGTTACATTATGTTTTTGTATGTTGGCCCAGCGGTGCAAAATTGTGTTTATTCATGTGGTCATGTGATGTGTTTCTTGAAGCCTCTTGTCATATAAACCGTGCTATTTCAATGGTTGATTGTATAATAGTGTGTTGGTTGAAGTGAATATAATAGTCAAAGGTCCCCCCTCTCCCCTCTGTATGAATGTCTCTCTCTCTCTGTATTGTGTGTCTGTATTAACCGGTCTCTCTCGATCTCTCTCTGTGTTGTACTATAGAATCTGGTGTTTCTGTATTAACTGTCCCCCCCACCTGTCCCCCACAGCGTTCGGGGACGTCTTTTCAGTGATTGGGGTGCGGGAGCCCCAGGCAGGGGCCAGCGCAGCGTTCGTCCAGTTTGCCGAGGCGCACCGCAACATCGAGAAATACGGCATCAGGCTGCTGAAGACTGTCAAACCGGTGAGGGTGATGGGGGGGGGGGGGGGGGGAGACTGATGGATGGAATATTTTGTGCTGTATCTGCTCTGGGAATGTCAGACCTGCTCCCTCCTTGTGTTTCCCCTCACTTTAGTGTCAGTCAGTTTGAACTGGCTTTCTTTACCTCTCTCCCTCTTTCTTCCTCTCACTCACGCTTTCTCTCTTAGAGATGTACAGTCCTATAGTGTCAGTCAATGTGTCTGTATTAACATCTCTCTCTCTCCTCTCTCCAATCTCCCTCTCTCCAGATGCTGCATGACCTGAACACCTATCTGCACAAGGCCATTCCCGACACCAAGCTGACCATCCGCAAGTACCTGGACGTCAAGTTCGAGTACCTGGTAACACCCCCCAACTGCGTCTCAGTCTCTCCTCCTCTCACTCATTCTTTCATGTGCTTTCTCATTCACTCCTTCACTCATTCTTTCTTTTGTACCATTTTCTCCCTTTTGTCATTTGGTTTTCTAATTTTCTTTCTCCCATTGTTTTTAGCTTGTTCTCCCCTTCAAAGTCTCCCTTCATCTGTTATGTAACTGCATTGGGCTCCCTGTGGCCCCAGTGTTACTGTGCTCTGTATTGGGAGGTGATACCAACATTTTGCTCCACAATACCAATATAAATTTTTGTATCATGATACTTGATACTGCCACAATACCACCTGAAAAGAAAGGTTATGCAGAACAGTAATAAAAAAAATCTGATTTCCTGCTGGGACATAGGAAGTTATAAACTAATTATTTTCCCTAAATTTCCAAAGCAATAGAAATTAGGCAGCACTGCATTTCAGTTTATTTGGTTTTAAATGGGCAGAAGATGACAGATGATGCAGGAAAGCATACTAAATCAAGTGTTTTAGTTTACATGGTATTATTTAGCATTTCTACATTCTACATTTTCTTTATTTTAGTTTTGTATTCAAACTGCATAATTTTCAGATATGCTCAACCCAAACACTCTTTGTGCAGCGCTTCTGTCCTGCAACTGCTAGCGGTGCTATAACTGACCACTGTGTTCTTGTGCTGCAGGTACAGTGACTGATTTAATAATGTGCTCAGTGTTAAACTACAGAAAACTAGTACAACAGTTAGTAGTTTTAATGCACACATCTTGTCCTCACTGTTGCTGTTGCTCTTTCAATAACATGTGGCAGTTTACCTCACAAAAGTCTTCGTGTTATTCCCAGATCCCACTAGCAGTAAGCTATGTAGTGTAAATAACAAAACATTTATATAAAACATATAATTTACAAGCATCATCTATCCCAATAAATTCAATGGAAATAACGGCTTAGTTCTTATTGTTATATGAATAAAGGAGGGTGTTTAATAATTTTACAAACCTGCTGTTTGACTTTTGCAAACATGTCTGAATGTTGCTCCAATAAATAAATGTTTAAACAAATTGAATGTATTGCCTCCTTTTACCTGAATTTCTTTTAGACATTTTCTGGATTTTGGCTTTCCATTCTGAACTGCTATGCCTGTACATTGCACAAGAAAACAAAATAATCTCTAATCAAACTGGCAGCATTAGTTTTATTTGTTGATGAACATTTTGGTCATTGTACACGGCCATGATGCTTCAGTTTTTCAAACTGAATCGTCTCCTGGTGGGTACCGTCTGTCATGGTGGTATCAGTACAGTACAATGTGAAAACAACTTGAGGTATCGTGGTGCACTGCTGCTACCGGTACTAGCCCTCCACTAGTGCTGTATAGTATTGGACTCCCTGTGGCTCCCATGTAACTCAGCTCTGTGTTTCAGTCCTACTGCCTGAAAGTGAAGGAGATGGATGATGAGGAGTACAGCTGCATAGTGAGTACCGTAGAAGTAAACTACAGTACACTATACTACACTACTACAGTTAACTATAATACCGTATACTACTGCAGTACAGTATACTAAACTACAGTATCATACTACAGTACACTATACTACACTACAGTATAATGGTACAGACGTACAATGTTCATGCAGTGTTAATACTGTCTCTGTCTTTGTCTCTGTGCAGGCGCTGGGGGAGCCCATGTATCGTGTGAGCACAGGGAACTATGAATACCGGTTGATCCTGCGCTGCCGGCAGGAGGCCAGAGCGCGATTCGCCAACATGAGGAAAGACGTACTGGAGAAGATAGAGCTGCTGGACCAGAAACACGGTCAGAACCACTGACATTGGCTCATTGACACTCAGAGTCAGACACACTGACTGACTCTCTCCATCTTTCACTTGATCTTGTGTTTGTACTATATTTAACTCTCTTCTCCTCCCCCCTCCAGTCCAGGACATTGTCTTCCAGCTGCAGCGCTTTGTCTCCGGGATGTCACACTACTACGACCAGTGCTATGCCGTCCTCAAGGAGGCAGACGTCTTCCCCATCGAAGTTGACCTGTCGCGCACCATGAGCAACTACGGCGTCTCCCGTGACCCCTACACTGAGGAGGAAGAGGAGGAGGAGGAAGAGGAGGGAGAGGGAGGAGGAGGGGAGGGCAATGGGGCCCAGGCAGATGGGGGGAGGGAGGAGAATGGGGCGGAGAAACTGGTTGATGATGAGTGAGGGGGGAGAGGATGGCCAGGCTCTGAGGCTGTACAGGTGTGATCCGCTGCAGGGTGTTGGAGGTGTGACTGATACTGACTGACTGATTGTTACACTGCGTGTCTGACTCACACTGGCCAGTATATGCATGGAAACAGATGCACACACTACAGCACACCAGACATACACTACAGCACAGGTGTGCTCTATAACAGTGAAAAGCTTCAGTCAACACATTTTTACCCATCTTGACCAAATTAATCTCCCCCCATTCTTATGATACTGTCTTAGGATGTAGCTGTTCAGTGTGCCTGTGTGAGTGATAGAAGATCAATGAGTGTGAGACATTGTGTGTGAGATTTTGGGAGAGTGAGACATTGTGAGTGAAATTCAGCGAGAGTGAAACATTGCGAGTGTGTGTGAAATTCAGGGAGAGTTGGTGTGAGAGTGAACTATGATAGATACAGTACAGGACCCAGTCTGGATACTATATTAAAGGGTCCATATTGGAAGCAGCAAGTCTGCATTTTAATTGTGTGCTGGTTTCCAGTGGATGAACTGGAATTATAAACCCTTTTTTTTTTTTTTTGGTTTAAATCTTATTTTGATTTAGCTTTAACTGATGGATCTACCTGCCTTTGTTTGCATTTACCATTAACTGTCTGTCTCTCTCCCTCTCATTATCTCTTCAGATCGTAATTGGTTAATTATCAAAAACTTTAATTAATTGATTTCTGCCTTTGGTGTTTACATATTGAAATTTTCTGTATGTGTTTGTCTCTGTGTCACTTTATTTGTGTTATTTAAGAATTGTTTGTCTCTATGGGGTTGCCTTCTTGTAAATGGGTTTGTAAAGGGAAAACAAAACGGACAAATTAATATTATATCTCAGATCAGAGTAATAAATAATTTACTGCCAGAAATCGGAGTATTATTATTAATTTCATATGATCCTGACCCAACTCCTCTAACAACATTGGGACCTGGAATGTTCAGGGATGGAATGCCTGGATAGATTCTGTCTCCATAGTAATAGACACAGACACCAGGATTATATAAACCCCATTGAGTAACAACACACACAGTAGAGTACAGTTTTATAACTGGTATTTTCACCTCGTGGAGCCACCACTGGGTCACTTAACTCTTGCATTTGCCAAGATGGATGAACAAGACCAAAACAAAAACTCACAGTTTGACAGGGCTCTCTAGACTCCAATTAAATTAAAACTACAGATTAATTTCCAGAGAGTGCAGGAGGTCAGTATCCCTGCAGTCCGATTAGCAGTGATTAACAAGGCCTTAAGCATCACACTCAGCCAGGCTTTGCTCTGCAGTAAAATACAGTAAAATACAACACCATTTACTGGCTCTAGTACAGTATCAGTGCAATGAAATACAATACAACAGTATGCAGAAGTACAGTGTAGTGCAATCCAATAGTCATGTAGTGATATTGACCACAGTTTGGTATAGACCTTTTCTGAAATTATTTTAGGTTTTTAATTAAGGCAGGGGTCAGAGCAACTTAATTAGGCAGGTCCACTAATTGGAATACGTGGTGCAAATTGATTAATTAGAAGCTTTCTCTCTCCACTCCCCTCTCCACATTAAGCTCCATCTCCTCATCCTCCTCCCGCAGGTCCCCTTCCCCGGGGGTGTGGTCATCTGCATAATTGCCTGGCGGCAGTTCCAAGGAGGAGTTGTGGTTGTGGTGGAAGCCATTGCTGCTGTCTCCACCCAGTGGGAGTCCCGCCTCCCCATCCACCTCCAGCTCCGCCCCTGGGGGTCTGTCTGGGGGACGCTGCCTCCGCCCCACGCAGCAGTAGAAGGCCACCCACAGAACGATGGAAGCCAGGATGAGCTCCCCCCCCGCCATGTAGAAGATAAGCTCATAGTTATTAAAGGTGTCGACCAATCGGCCTGCAAAGAATTTATAGCCAATCAGAAAGGTGCAAAGCAAAACAATGCAAACGCAAACTCCTCCCCCACCCCACTCTCCCCTCTCTACACCTCTTTCACCTCCCCCCTTCAATTTGCATTTCCTTCTCTCCCCTACCTCCTCCACCTTGGTCCTTTAAGCTCTTTCCCACCCTTCTCACTCTCTCCCCTCACCTCTACCTTCCTGTTCCCCAAGCCATCCCCTCTACCCTACACTCCCTCTCACCTGCAGATGGGGGCCCGATGAGCACAGCCAGGGCCTCTACCAGCAGCACCAAGCCCAGGGCGCTGGGGAAAGAGTCGCTGCCCACCACCCCCATGAGCACCTCGAACTGTAGTGCCCCCACCATGCCATAAGACACCCCGAAGAACACGCAGAACACCACCAGCCCCTGGTAGTCCGTGGACCGGGCTGAGCACACGTCTGTCAGCCCGTTGAACAGTAGAGCCAGGCTGAAGAAGTAGACCACCCGAGGCCGGACCCAGGTCAGCCCCGCGATGACCCCACAGGTGGGGCGGGCCACGATGTCAACGAAGCCAATGATGGACAGCAGGAAGGCGGCCTCTTGGTCGGGGATGCCCTGGTCCTTGGCGTAGTTGACCAGGAGGATTGTGGGTACGAACAGGCCCAGCACTGTGATGAACTTGGCCACGGTATACACCACGAAGGCCCTGTTGCGGAAGACACTGAAATCCAGCAGCTTTTTCTTGCTGCTCGTCTTGTTGCTGTTCATCCTCTTCCTGTCCTGCCTCTTCATGTTTTGTCCGTTCTTCTCCTCCCCCACTCTGGAGGGCAGCATCTCTCTCAGCTCCTGGACCACCGTCCCTTCTCCTCCTCCCACTCTTGCCCTCATCTGCGGGCCCTCCAGTGGCCTCATGAGAGCCCCACAGGTACAGCAGTTGAGCAGCAGCCCCCCTGTGATGAGGAACCCCCCACGCCAACCGTAGTGGTCCAGCAGCAGCTGCCCCAGGGGGGAGAGGGTGGACAGGAAGACCGGGCTGCCCGCCGCCGCCAGCCCGTTGGCCAGGGGCCGCCGCTTGTCAAAGTAGCTGCCCAGCATGATCAGGGAGGGCTGGAAGTTCAGGGCCAAGCCCAGACCTGCAGGTGGAAGGAGAGGGAGGAGGATAAAACAGTAATATTAGGATTTATTTTCCAGGATTTCAGGATTTCATGGACTTTATGGATGTGTGGCAGTGATATTGAAGGGTGAGAGGTCAGAGAGGACAGAAGTCATGAGTCTTGCCTGTGATGACCCCGGCGGTGAGGTAGAGTTGGATGATGTTAGTGGTGAAGGACGCTGTAATCATCCCCCCTGACGCCAACAGACCACCAACCAACATCACCGGTCGGCAGCCAAACTTGTTCACCAACATACTGGACACCGGTCCTGGAGAGAAAGAGAGGGAGAGAGAGAGAGATAGATGGTGGAGAAGGCACAGTATTGACAGAGCTGCATTTTGGTTTCAGAAGTTGGACAAGACCGATTAGCGTGGGGGCAAGGGTGTGTGATTTTGGTTTGCTTGTTCTCTTGGCTACAGAAATGATGGTCTGAAGCTGGGTCCAGACCGTCAAACCCCCCCCTTATGGGGACTAAGCCAAGGAGCTGCTGCAGAGGCGGTGACAGGGGAGGGGGTGGGATGCAAAACAATGAACACTAGGGGGGGTGAGTGTGATGACATCAGAGTTGTCTTTCTCCCGAAATTGATTTAAAAATTCCACTTCAGTAGTTGGACAACACAGATTAGCGTGGTGGCAAGGGTGTGTGATTTTGGTTTGGCTTGTTCTCTTGGCTACAGGAATGACCATCTGAAGCTGGGTCTAGACCGTCAAACCCCCAAAAGAGTGGAATTCCCTGTATCACCTGCACCGTTTTAAGAATAGATTCTAGCGTGAGCTAGTTGGATGTCCCTGATATTGGATTGGATATAGGTTTGGTAAGCTTCGGGAAGACCAACGTCTGAGAGACTTGATGAGGTGATCTGGTATACCTTTGTGTGCAGCGGAAGAGGCAGCTCCGATGCAAAATTAATGGCCAGAAAATTGTTCGGTGGTGAACCCAGTTCGTGTCAGGACCTGGCAGAGAAGGAAGAGGAACCAGTGCCTGGTAATGATGTGTCCTTTCTTGTCTGTGAATAACGGGTCGGTGGGTGTGGCTCCTTGGGAGTGATGGAGCTGAAGTAGGGAGGTGATGGGTTCGTAGGGACTGATGGCGGAACAAATAAATGTTTGCACCGTGTCCTAGTTGATCTGTTTTGCTTCGTTTGAGGTGGAATATGAAGCAGTCGGTAGAATGAGGACAGAGGTCTGTGATGCAAGGATGGATGGTGGGGTTGAATTGGGAAGTTGAAGCGGTAAAGAAGTGGAGCCGTGCCGGGCAACGCCGGAGCCGCGGCAGAGGGAACGCCGAGGTGCGTTGTCGGTTGGAGGAAGAGCAGGAGCAGCAGAGGTGCTAGCTGGAGAGGCAGCAGAAACGCTGAGTTCCAAGAGAGAGTCAGCAGCTGGAGGCGTTGAGGGATCCATTGCCAAGCGATCGGTCGGAGACAAGTCGAGGAGCAGCACTGGTCAGTGGCGAGTTCAGTGTAGCGCTGGATGAAGCAGGGCTACAAGTCAATGCCAAACTATGCAAAACAACAAACGCTAGGGGGCATGTTGATGACGGAGTATTTATACTCTTTGACCGTAAGTGAGTGTGACAACATCGGAATTGTCTTACTCCTGAAATTGATTTATAAATTCTACTTCTACACACCCTGTGTTATGTTGTTCTGATCTGGTCTGGACATTTTGTGTTGTACTGTAGTGTATTGTACTGTGTTATGCTGTGCTGTGCTTTGCTGTGTTCTGGTCTGCCCCCCCCCAAATCCCCCCTCTTCCTCACCAGTGCCGTACAGCATGGCAAGCATGATGGAGGAGATCCAGGCCGTGTCGCTGTACCCCACGCCAAGCTCGCGCATCAGCTGCTTGAAGTAGACGCTCAGAGCCTTAGGGAAGGCGTAGGAGAAGCCTGTGACCATGAAGCAGCCGAGCAGCACCATCCAGCCCCAGCCGCCATCGGGGGGAGGCAAGGGGTGCCACTCACCTTCCCCTCCCCTCACCCGGCGTGCCACACCCATGTTCTTAATGGTTGGGGGGGGTGAGGGTGCTCGCTCAGTCACTCGCTCACTCACACACACACAGAGCGAGGGAGAGAGAGGCAGAGAGGGGTAGTGGTAGACGTATAGAGACAGAAAGAGTCAGAGAGAGACTAAGAGACACAGAGAAACAGAAAGGAAGGTACAGAGAGAGAAGGACACACAGAGGTACACAGACACACTCCTGCAGAGACAGATGGGAGAGAAGGAAACACATGGGTTATTGACAGTGGACACTGGGATAGGAGGAGAGGAGAGAGGGGGAAAGAGGAGAGCAGGGGGGGAGAAGCACAGAACAGAGGGAGAATGGAGGGAGAGGGGGAAGAGACAGGGTGGGAGATAATTTTGATCATTTTTTATCTTCTGCTTCATTTGTGTTCTAACCAAGCCCCCCACTGCCCCAGCAGGACCCATTACTCGAACTGAAAATCTCACTACCCCAGAACAGTGTGACTGGATTAGACTGGACTAGATTGGACAGGATTGGACTAGATTGGACTGGATTGAACTGGATTGGGCTGGACTAGGCTGAGGAGCCACTGTATATTTTCAGTTGAGCTAAGAAAATAAACTCTGACACAATTTCTGTACAGGTAATCAGTGTTCAGTTCATTTTTCGATTATTTTTCAAGTCTTTTTTTTTGGGCAGTTTCTCCCCCCTCCCCATTTTAATTTAGGTTTAGTTCTTAGTGCACCTCCAGCTGATCCACATTGGGTTTTTGTTTTAGTTTTTAAAGTCTTAAAGGTTTCCTAAAATAAAGGTGTTATTTTCTGGAATGTAATCTCTCTTTAATAGTCCGAATGTCTCTAATCTTCCTCCATCTGTGCATATATATCTCTCTACCACTCATACAGACAGACAGACAGACAGACAGACACACACATACACACACATGTTCACGAACACTCGCCTGATTTAGTGACTGATACACTGACTGACTGGCTGAATGACTGGTACACTGACTGACTGATTGACTGACTGACTGACTGATACACTGAATCACTGATTAATACACTGAGTGACTGTCTCACTGACTGATTAATACACTAATGCAATGAATGACTGATACACTGACACTCACCTCTTTCTCCTTCGCTCAGACACAAACCATGATTTCAGACTGCGTATCCGTCCGACTGTCCGCTCGGCCGTCCGCCTGTCCTATCTATCTGACTCACTAACTGTCTGTGTTGTCTCTCTGTCTATCTCCCTGTCTGTTCTGTATCTCTGTCTGTCCTACCTGTCTGTCTGCCTGCCTGCCTGCATGCCTTTCTTGCCTGTGTCTGTCCTCTGTGTGTATTTTCAGTCCTGTACTGGTGAGCGGCCCAATTCAGTGCCACACACTCCTGCACTGTGCTCTTCCAGCTGACGTGGGCTGACAGTGCATCTGAAAAGACACTGGTTAAAAACCTCAGCTGAGGAATCTGGAACCCCCGTCTCAGTCAGGGTATCCACTCTGTCTCCCCCTTCCAAACCATTCTCCCAGACCCCTACCTCCCCCTCAAATGCCTCCTGCTGTCCTCTTCGTCTTCTATTCTGAATTAAGGCTCGTCTGATCTCCTTCGTCTTACGCTCTCTCTCGCACTCTTTTTCTCACTCCCTCCCTCTTGCTTTTGTCTCCTCCCCTCTGTCTCTCTCTCCCTCACCCTTTCCCTCTCTTTTTCTACCCTTACCCCCCTCCTCTCTCTCCCTCTCCTCCTCTTTCACACCCTCTCCCCCCTCCCCGACCCCTCTCTGTTTCACAATCTTCTGGGTATCAGTGTCTTAGACAGTGTACTGGTTTATCAGTCAGTCCCGGTGTCAGTCAGTCAATGTCTCAGTCAGTCAGTCAATCAGTCAGTGTATCAGTCATTCAGTCAGTCAGTCAGTGTATCAGTCAATCAGTGTGTCAATCAGTCAGTCAGTGTCTCAGTCAGTCAGTGTTTCAGTCAGTGTGTCAGTCAGTCAGTGTATCAGTAAGTCAGTCATTGTATCAGTCAGTCAGTCAGTGTGTCAGCCAGTCAGTGTCTCAGTCAGTCAGTGTTTCAGTCAGTGTGTCAGTCAGTCAGTGTATCAGTAAGTCAGTCATTGTATCAGTCAGTCAGTCAGTGTGTCAGCCAGTCAGTGTATCAGTCAGTGTCTCAGTCAGTCAGTCAGTCAAGTGTATTGGTTTGTCAGTCAGTGCATCAGTGAGACTTCTGCCCTCCAACCTCTGACCCCAGTAACCCTCCCTCTTTACATACACCTGTGGTCCTACGTGTCTCACACTAACTGGCCCTGATTACCCAGCGTAGATCCCGGGGGATTTAACAGTGCCACGCTGCCAGCCTCTCCTTAATCCCGTGCACACTAAAGCCCATGAAAGAAGGCTTTGATTGTTCCCCCTTTGTACTGTAGCCCTGTTTGTTGCGTCTTTAATTAACGTCTCAGTGCAGGGCAGGCGTCCGTCACGCACTCACTGACCCCCCACCCCACCTTCTCCACCAGCGAGATTTAGCAGATTAACATAGTACTTCCTGTCACTGTACTCTAAAGTGGCCATGACACTAAGCCCTAGTAATCACTGCCAGGAGAAAATTAGTTTTGTCACGTTGTTCAGTTGGGGGGAGCCATGGGCTGGCCGTGTATTATCATGTTATTATCAGTGATAGTTTGTAATTGCAGTAGTAACAGTATAATTTAGGTTAGGAGTGCTTCAGTAAGAGTACATCAAAGTAGGTAGCTTAGCAGCTGTAGTATAATAGGTATGTTCAGGTTCATGATAGTATGTAATACCATACATATTATTGTAAGTGTTTTTGTATTATAACTATTGTTATTATTATTACTATTATTGATTATACGGTGGAAATAGCCCCAAGACAAATTGAGCCGTTTCTACAACACAATCCCTTTATAAAATGCAAAAATGAGCCCAATAAGTAAAAGACGTGTAGGAGCCAGAAGTGTCATAAGGGAACAAGAAATGTCATTCAGGACCTTGGGTCAAGTATGAGGTTGTGACACTTGTACCCCACAACAGTAAATTGTAGTGCGGTGTACTGTGGTAAAAATACAGTAAGGTGTAGTGTGGTATAGTGTGGTAACAATATGGTTAAATATGGTAGAGTGTGGTATGGTGTAGCATGTAACAAAATTGGTAAAATCAAGGTAACATGATAAAAATAAATGATGTTGTAACTACAAAGACTGCACTTGTCTCCTCCAAAAGCCTCAGTCCCATTTTCTCACATGCAGACTAATAATAATAATAAAACACCCACAATGAGCTATTCACAAAACTTGTGTTCTTTATTTACAAACATTTACACAAAATAAAAATAGCAGTATAACAATACAGGCAAGCACAACAGCCATAGTCCTGGGGGTCACACTGGCCCACAGCACACACACACTTTGTATAGATATTTATACTTTATATGTATTGGTTTATATAACTTTCTCTGGATCTAGTCACTCTGTTTCTCTTATTCCCCAATCCATTTATTCTCCCTCTCTCTCATTTCCTGCGTCGACTCTGGTTCTTCACCTCCTCCATCTCTTTCTCCATCAGGTGGGTCTCGGCGGTCGTCTCTGAGAGCTGAGAGACAGACAGGCAGAGAGAGAAGGAGCGGGTACATTGTGTATGAGAGGTATTACATGCACTTTAGTCCATCAGAGAGCTGTATTTGTAAGGTTAGCTCATTGTATTGTGCCGTCACACACCACTGCTGTGAATAAAGCTGCTCGGTCTACCCAGGTAACTGTGCACAGGGATCTGTGTGCTGTACTGTCCTATGGTGCAGTATTGTGTAGTATAGTATACTATAGTGCAGTATTGTGCTGTGGTGTCATATTGTGCAGTATAGTGCTGTGCTGTCATATGGTGCAGTATTGTGAGGTGTATCTGCAGCCTCACCATGTCCAGCAGGATGTCAATCTTCAGTCTCAGCAGATTGTTCTCCTCCTCCAGCTGCAGGTTCCTCTTCCTCAGCCGCTGCAGCTCCCTCTGAGACGCCCCCCCGCCACCAGACTCTATAGCAGCGCCACACACACAGAAACACACACAAGAAGATTAACACATACATAGATTAACATACACACACAGATTAACACACACATTGATTAACATACACACACACACAAAGATTAACACACACACAGATTAACATACAGACGCAATACACAAAAGAGAGACACATAAACACAGACACACACACACAAACACGGCACCATCTTAACATCACAGCTGTAACTACATACAGTATCAGTGTATCTGTATCTGTCAGTCATGCATCAATATGTCAGTGTAATAGTGTATTAGTATCTATTTTAGTGTTAGTGTATTGGTGTCTATGACAGTGTCTCAGTGTATCAGTGTCTGTATCACTGTGACAGTGTTACTGTATCAGTTCCAGACCTGTGATCCACTGTCCCTCCTCGAACTTCAGGCTCTGGCCCCCGATGGTTATGGCTGGAGCCCCGTACTCCAGGCCCAGCTCCAGCTCACGAGTGGACCTGTCCAACTGGGAGGCCAGGACAGAGTGTGGGGGTGGGGGGGGGGCAAGGGACAGAAAAAAAGAGAGGGAGAGTGATAGAGGGAGAATCAGTTTCCACAACACTGGAGTTAACTCCCTGCAGACAGACAGAAAGGGGGCGCCAGCACCAGAGCATTTTAATTCATATATTCATTAGCAGAGGCCATTATCCAGGGAGATTTACAGTCGTTACAATATCACATTATTTTTACACACAATTACCCATTTGAGGTTTTTACAGGAGCAATGCTATGTTACAGCCACTGTAAAGGTATATAATAACCAAACATCTACATGCTATGTTACAGCCACTGTACAGGTGTAAGAGTCTGCTGTATTACAGTGTACTGTGGGGTTTACTGGCAGTCTGGAATAGGAATAGTGTCATGTATCACACAGTCCACTGCACTGTTACTGAGTATCAGTGTAAGAAGAGCAGGAAGGTGGTGGGGGGGGACTTACTGTGTGCAGATTGGAGAGGGAGGCGGATTTCCGAGGGGGGGTCTTCTTGGGGCTGAAGGTGTTGCCGAATAGAGGCATTGTGGGGGCAGGTCAGCAGCAGCCACTGCAAACAGACAGTGCAATCCTATCCTATGGAGCATTATAAGAGTCAAAATTAAATATTTAATTCCTAAATTAATTCGTCAGTTCGTACATTAATTCAATTAACTTGTCAATTAGTAAATTAATCCTTCAATTCGTAAATTAATTAATCATCTGTTTGCCAAGTGCACTTTCCATTTAACTTGCCAATTGATCTTTGAATTTAATTTGCAAAATGATCTCCCAATTTCATTTGGCAAACGATGCTTGTCAATCACTGGAGGAGGCGGTTTCTGATCTTCCCGAGGCGCCAATCGCTCGCAGGGGCGGGTGATCGATGGCGCAGTGATTGTGGGCGGGGCTGCGGGGACTAATGTTGACACTATTTCACAGTCCGTTTTGACCCGTGATGAGTACTTAAAAGTGCTGTATTATTAATGTGCAAAAAGCATATGTAATAGAGTGCTATAACCCCATACACACATATTTTTCTCAATGTATACATTTATTTTAAATTAATTCCAATAATTCAGTCATATAGACTACACCTAATTAGGCAAGTTGGCTGCGTTGGCTGGGTGCTTTACTGTGTATGTGCCGTAGTGGTTAAGAAACGCAGCTATGAACCCGAGGTTGTGGGTTGACGAATTAATTGTATAATTAAAGATTTAATTTTGACCCTTATAATGCTCCATACAATCCGCCCGTCAGTCAGTCTGCAGTAGCAGGGGCAGTCAGCTTTGAGCCGAGGCAACGATGAAAACAATCAATATAATCAACCCCTGGCACTTGATCTGTAGTTCACTTGCTGCTGCGGAGGCTACAATGATTCAGTTTGTTGCAGAAAGAGACAAGCCTTTCGTCACACATGACCACCACACACACAAACACACCAACACCAGTCCAGTCCCGTCCGGAAAAGTACTTTCTACAATTTACTTGAGACAAAATGAGTGTCATTCCTTTATTGTGAAGCTAGAATCGCTGCTGCAGTTGTTCTGTTTTACAGTACAGCCGCTGCTCCGAATAAACACGCTGCTGTTTGACACGTTCAAATCATTAATTTTCTGTAATAAAATAAAAATGTATTGGAACACAAACTGCCACACTCACCAAAGACAACGGAGGTCCAAACTGTTACCACGCTTCGGCGCATGTGCGAAGATACCAAACTTGCACTCGCCAAAATCTCAGGGAGATTTAAAAAGTAATATATACTAGAAATACATGTATTTCAGGGTTTGGTCAATAAATACTTATCTTTAAATACAATATTCCTACAACAAAAATTGTATTATTTGTATTGTATTATTTATATATATACTATTGGTTATTTCATGTTTAGCAAATGTGATTAAATATTCGGTGTCCCCCTGCGATGAACTCTGAAATGGAGGCGCCCGAACCCAGCAGTCTGAACCAAAGCTCTGTCCCCATGGTGATGGCGTCTCACGTCCATTTTTTAACTGGATTTTACCAGAAAATAAGTAGCGACAGAAATGTATTTGTCAAACATTAAATATGATTTTTTTATTTCACTGATTCACTGAGGTTTATGACAGAGTTTATAGTTTGCACTGTATCCGATTGCAGAGTATATGTTTCCTTGGTTACAGAATTACAGCTTCCGTGTTGTTTTGATAATCGTTTTGATAATTAGCTACCGAAAATCTCTTATGTATGTATTCATTAGTATATAAGGCATTGTCATCGAAACACATACTCCTTATTGGCAAAGTGTGACGTCATAAACATAAAGATGGCTTCAATGCTAAAAGAAACGAAGTCCCATCACGTGTTGTAATAGCCCCAGTGGCCTAATGGATAAGGCACTGGCCTCCTAAGCCAGGGATTGTGGGTTCGAGTCCCATCTGGGGTGGAGCTTTTTACATATTTACATTTATGTTTTTAAATTATAGTTATATAAAATTGAAAATTCTGTGTAAATAGTACATATTTTATGCGCTTGATTTGATAAATAGTATTGCATCCAAAAATAAGTATGTTAGCAAAGTGATCAGAATGAAATTAATTATGATAAATTATTTGAATAAGCAATTTTTGTTTATAATACATAATCGTGACTATGTTCCTATTTCTCAGTAGAATGTACTACACCTACAACAAGGACCTCCAGCCCAGATCTGTGCGGTAGAGCTACAACACACACACATATACACGCGCCCTCATATTACATTCCAAATGTAATTGATACATTGTTTGTCTGTTCCCCACTGTAGCCCACTATCATATGTAGTGTAGTGTACTCCCACTTCAGCACCCTAGTAAAAACTCCCTATAGTACCAGCACTACCTCACTAGGTACAGCACTGTTACAGCACCATTCAACTATGTCACTAGCCCCTACTGTTACAGCACCATTCTACTACGTCACTAGCCCCTACTGTTACAGCACCATTCTACTACGTCACTAGCCCCTACTGTTACAGCACCATTCTACTACGTCACTAGCCCCTACTGTTACAGCACCATTCTACTACGTCACTAGCCCCTACTGTTACAGCACCATTCTACTACGTCACTAGTAGAGCCCAGAACTCTGAGTGTGGAACGTTCTTCCTCTATAGGAATCTTCAATCACAATCATATAAGTATTAGTATAGGCAGTGTTTTTGTCTATAAAACTACTATTTAATGCATTGCAACAGATATTATAACACTTATTGTTGCATTCCAACCCAAAGGCCACATTTAGCCAATGTCTTTGAATTCGCCGTATTTAATCTTGAAAAAACAAATATATCCAAACAGAAAACCAAAATGTATGTAATATTAAATGTATTTAAGAACTAATTTCAAACACTATATCATTCTCCCACATTCTTCCCACAAGTAACACTAGCCCCCATTGTAACAGCACTATACTACAATTCGACTACTGTACGTGTAGTGTAACAATACGGCCGCTTACGCTACTATATACAGCTCTGGAAAAATATGAAGAGACCACTCCAAGTTCAGAAATCAATGTTAAGTGGTCACTTAATTTTTTCCAGAGCTTTATGTTAAAACATTATACCCCGTTTAGCGTAACCCGCAGAGCAGCTAACTCGAGTCACAGCGTCATGGGTTTTAACGGTACCCTCACATAGTAAATATCTGAACATACTCATACTGTCAAGATTGATTAATACGAAATATGTCAATCAGTAAATATCTATACATGTAGTTGTTAAGAATATGCCAACTCTAACCGCATCTCTTAGCATAGTACCCTGCGGTCTTCAACTCTGGTCCTGGAGAGGTACAGTACAACTGCAATGAAGGTGGGCTCTGTTGTATAAATCACGGCAATTTTACCACAATCACCAATTGAGGAATATAACTCACTGTTCTCACTGTTTACACGCCCCCTACCCCCTCCACGGATTAACGACAGATAGGACGTCAAATCTTCTTCAGGTTCCAGTTTCGGGGGGAGGGGTGTAAAGAAAATCCATGCTTGCCCAGTCCTCCAATCACAGCCCCGGGCTTGTCCGCCTCCACCAATGAAGAGAGAGAGAACTTTGGGACTTTTCCTTACATAAGATGCCAACCAAAACAGCCAGGTTTCACTTCACTAGTGTCGGAGATATAGCGGGCTGACATTTGAAGAGGGAGTTTAAGGAGAGGGGAGGAACTCTTCATAATTCGTTTTTTTTTAATTAATATTAGTTTGCTCCATGTTGTGTTCGGGAATGGCGCGGTGGTTCTTCGTGTTGTTCCTCTTTGCCGTGTACGTGAGGGTCGGACGAACGTACAGTAAGTTGAGACTTGTGTATATATAGATAGGCACCGTGTCTTCAAGCACTGCGGAAAGAGTATCTTCTGCTCCGATAATTGGTGGTTACTTTACATTTTTTTTTTAATTTAATGTGTGTCCTCTCGTTTCTGTGTCGCTTTGTTTTGCTCAATGCGTTTTCTCCGTTTTCCTAACGCACAATGGAACAGTGGGCTACGTACGGATACCGCACACAGAGTAGGTTACACACACCGAGTACATGCACATACCTCACTCCCCATATACTCCCAGACTTACAGTGCGCTTCCATTCTCACAGTGTGCCAACAGTCTCGCACACACAGACCATACATCTTGACACCCTCAAACACAGACACGCACTCCGCACATGCATACACACTCCGTTTACACACACTACATGCATTCACACACTCATCTACACACACGCAGACACTGTCAGCTGATCTCTGGTGCAGAGTACAGTAACTGATTACTGCACTGTATTGTCTCTGACTCCGTAACTACACAGACTGTGTCCCCTTTCCCTTTTTCTCTCTTCTCTCCCCCCTCCATTCCTAGTGCTCCTCCTGTTTCCCTTCTCTTCCCCCCCCTTCCACTCTCACTTCCTCCGTCTCCAACACCCTCTTCCTCTCCCCCTCTCCAGTACAACTAATATTGCACAAGAATGTCCACTTTATTATCCGTTCTGAATTCTGCACCCTCTCTTCTCTCACCCCATCTCTCTCTTCCTATCAGAGCTCCTGAAAGCCACAGTGTACTGGGACCCTGATCACAAGGCTGTGAATCTGAAGGAGGGGGTGATGGAGCTGGGGGGCGATGCCTATGGTTACTATAATGACAGCCTTTTGGAGAGTGGCTGGGGTGTCCTGGAGCTCCGGGCAGGGTATGGCGAATCCCCCAAGTCTGATTCAGTCAATTCCTTCCTGTCTGGATACCTGGAAGGCTACCTGACAGCTCCGTGAGTAAATAAAATAAATATAAATAATGCATTAATATTAAATGAAATTTATTGTAGATTTGAAGTAAATTGTGTTGTTCATAAGGATGTTCTTTTACATGTGTATCTGTGCCTTTTTTGTTTTTTTACATCAGGCAGATGTTCAGCCACTACACCAACATGTACCCTAATGTGATCAAGGACCCCAAGGTGCTGCCCCTAGTTCAGAAGTTCATAAGGTGTGACTCGGTTTCTCTCTCCCTCACAGTGTAGTGTGAAAAGATAATACTACAATGCATGTCTGTAACACACTCTCTCTCTCTCTCTCTCTCTCTCTCTCTCTCAGTGAGCAGGACAGCTGGGCACGGGGGCAGGTGAAGCAGCTACAGTCTGACCCGCTGTGGCGCCAGGCTGGGCTGCTCCTGGCCCAGATGGACGGGCTGCAGGCCGGCGCCGCCCACTGGGCCAAGAAGTACAAGAAGGAGGTACAGAGTCAATCAGTGTCTGGCTATGGAGTGCCATTTGTGCCGAAAGTGTTCGTCTGTCAATTTGGTAGTTCATTGGGAAATTAAATCGGACATTCATCAGTTTGGCCATTCAGCCGACAGTTTGGCCATAGAGCAGTGAATTCATCCAGGAACAATTCGTTTTTTAGTTATGAATTTGTCTGATTCACGTGTCTGTTAATCCATAATTACATTTATCAGCTGTGTAATTAATGTGGCTGATAATTCATATAAACAGACAAACTTTCAGAGGAACTGATGATCTTCCAGATGAACAGACCAACTGTCAGTCGTGCACTGTGCCAAACCCACTGCAGTCTTTCTAGCCAGTAGGAAAAGACATGCCAGTTTTAACCAATACAAATCCAGCCTCGCATTAAATGGCTTCAGACAATAATGATGCAGTTTATTAGATAGGGCATTTCTTGTCTCTCCATGTAACAGTATGGGGGTAGCTTGCGGGCACTATAGCTGCCCCAAAATGTGTTGTCCCTATAGCCACTCCAGCACAAAGGTCAAATTTTGTATTTTATTATAGTACTGTTATGGACAGTGCACAGTGTGGTGTTGACCCAAACATATGTATATTTGAATGATAACAGCCAGTCGTCAACACTCACAGCTGCAAGAAAAATACTATTGTGCACGATAAGTAATATAATTAGCATAATCAGGTCATGCCAGGGTTGACGTTCTTACTGTATTCTCTTGTATTAATTGTTAATTTGTTTTATTTAAGAATGCTTTTTGCATTTTAACAAAGACTGGCAGACTGTATGTATTTTAATGAGGTTTAAATGTATTTAATCATTAGGCAGTAGTGGGGAGTAGTGGTCAGGGCTCTGGACTCTGCAGCAGAGGGTCGTGGGCTCAAACTCAGCTGGGGGACACTGCTGTTGTACCCTTGATCAAGGGACTTTACCTAGATTGCTCCAGTAAAATGCTCATCTGTATAAATGGGTAAAATATAAAACTAATGTGATTATATAGTAATTGTAAGTCACCCTGGATAAGGGTTTCTGCTAAGAAATTGAGGAATAATAATAAATGGATTTACTTTTTGATTGGCTAGGGCAAGGTGTTAATTTTTAGCGGTTTATTTGGCTTTAGTATATTTTAGTTTATTTTCTTGTACACATTTAAAAAATACAGTACATTAATGGTCTTAAAGTAATTGCTTAATAACCTCTTTTGAATTAATATTAGCCTATTCCTTTAGTTGTGTTGCATCACTGATTTGCAAGCTGTAACTTTTAAAACCCAAATCTTTCTGTATGTTTTAATTCTCCTTTTGAGGATATTGTTAAATAATAAATATATAAATGTGTGCCAACAAGGTATAAAGAAAAGCCCCCCAATAATGTCAAGCCCACCTCTGCCCCCCCCCATTGATAAGAGGCTCCAATCTATTTTGAAATAAATATAATCCATTGATGCTTGTCCTTCTATGTCACAGGAGTAAAAACTGTACCATTTTATAGCCTGACGGATTTGTGTTTTGGTGTTTTGGGTTTTCTAATGGGGAGGGGATGGATGGTTGGACAGATGGATGCAGATCAAGGTGAGACAGAGAAACGCCCTATCTAATAAACTGCAACATTATTGGCTGAAGCCTTTTTATGTGAGGCTGGATTTTTATTGGTTAAAATAAGCGTGTCTGCTACTATTGGCTAGAAATACAGAAGTGGGTTTGGCACAGTTTATGATTGAGAGTTGGGCTGTTCATCTGGAAGTTCATCAGTCAGTCTGGAAGTCCATTGGTTTGTCTGTAGGTTTGTCTGGAAGTTCAGTGGTTTGTTTCTTTATATTAATGAATAGCCACATTAATTACATAGTTGATAAATGTAATTATGGATTAATTGACACAAATGAAAAAGTAAATAAATTACTTGACCGATTCCTGGATGAATTTCCTACACTATGGAGAAAATTGCCGGCTTAATGGCCAAACTGATGAATTTCCGATTGAATTTCCCAATGAACTACCAAATTGACGGACGAAGACTTTTGGCACAAATGGCGCTCCATAGTCTGTCAGTGTATCAATCAGTCAGTCGCATGTTTATCACCTGGTCATGTGACTGTCCTGTTGTCTGTCTCTGCACCCCCCCCCCCCCAGCCTCTCTCAGTGTTTGCTGTGCAGTTTATCAATGCTTTGGGGGACTTGCTGGACTTGATCCCCGCCCTGGTACCTGACCCCCCCTCGGACCCCCTCACTCTTCTCAGATACCCCGGCCAGCCAGCAATGGGCCACTGCTCAGCCCTCATCAAGGTGAGTGAGAGATGGGAGGGTTGTTGGGAAGGATAGTTTAGGGAAAAAACTATTATTGGTTATTGATTGGCTTTCTCTCCACACCCTGTCTCAGGTGTTGCCTGGCTTTGAGAACCTGCTGATGTCCCATTCCAGCTGGTACACCTACGCTGCCACCCTGCGCATCTACAAGCACTGGGACCTGCGGTTGACCGACCCCAGCATCGCCACGGGCAAGCTGTCCTTCAGCAGCTACCCTGGTGAGAGAGAGGTCAAGGGTCAAAGCCGAGGAGAGGGAGGGAGGGAGGGCAGGGCCATGGGTCAGGACCAGTGTTTGGGTTGTTACCGACAAAACCATAATATATATAATATATTAGTTTCTTGAGAAAAAAGTAATATTAATTTAAAATGTAGTGTTACATTAATCGTTCTATTACCCGCTACATTCCTTCATTTTGGCCTGCAAAACAATGTGACTAATTTCCATACACTGAAACTTAAAGCTGTGGGTTACCTTAGTTCTCTGGTTGTCTATGTAGAAAACTGTAAATGAATCCAGCTGGATGATATTATCTTCCACACAGTTTTGTTAATCAGCAACTTCATTACAAAGGCTCAGCAATAATAGAAAACAAAGTAATCTGCCAGTAATCTGCTCTAAACTGTGCAACAATTAAAAGCGTAAATACGGATAAAGTGGGAGCTCAGTAGAGATTGCTGTGCATCTCCTGCATGGAATTCACTGCCAAGGAGGCTGTTAAAGTACAAAATAAATCAACACTGTAAAATCAAACTAAATATTGCAATTTACTAGCTTCATTATAACCATTCACAAAACTAACAGCATTTAATAATTTACTTTAATTGAGATAATCTTTCAATATATATCAACGCAGAAATTAAGTGACTTCTCTAATCCATACCGGGAAATAAAAAAAAAACAAATCTTGGTAAAGGCTTATGGTCACTGTTGTCTGTATTAAACTACCTGAACCTCCTTGAATGAAAACAAGTTTTTGAATCCCGCCTTACTTTTATAAATGAAGAAGGCCATTAGCCACATCAAAAGACCGACAAGTGTCTTCTGCAACTGATTGGCCATGTTAAAAGAATGATTGACGAACAGTTCCTGAAAAGTGATTTGCAGCATTAAACCTGACTGACAGTTACTCCAACAACCAATGTGTTTTCAAATCATGTGGGCGTGGCTTGGAGTGGGTTTCATAAGAACGCCGACAGTTCAGCTCTGTGCGTCTGACAGCAGAGCATACACAGGCACGTGTGCGCACAAGACATGGGGTTCTTTTCTCAATATCCGGAAACTATTCTTTTAATTAGCAAACAGTGCAAGTTGTGCCACTGGATGTACATTACATGCTGTGTGGACTGTTTTGGGGTTTTAGATATGGCGCACATGAGCAAATAAGTCTTATTGAATTTTACTGCTACTTGCTTTCCGATTTAAACGCCACATAATTTAGATGAATGTATCGAGAAACCTGCCGACAAGTACCTAATATTATTACTCAAATTAAAACGCTAATGCTTTATATGAACTCCTTATTAAGACATAATATTATTACAGTAGCGTGTTACGTTCCTAACATGTTACCCCCAAGTCTGGTCATTGGTCATGTAACCAGTCAGCACAATCGCAATTCATGAACATGCTTTGGATGCTACCCAGGTCCAAGAGGGGTCAAGGGTCTTCCTCTCTCCCTCCCAGTAAATTGTTAAATCTCTCTCTCTCTCTCTTTCTCTGTCCCCACCCCATCTCATCTAATGTAATTTCATAGATTTGTTTTAATTTGGCTGCAAAAACAATTTCCCCTTGGGGATAATAAAGTTCATCTGTCTGTCTATCCCTCAGGCTCCCTGGTGTCTATGGATGACTTCTACTTGCTGGGCAGTGGTCTGGTGATGCTCCAGACCACCAACAGCATCTTCAACCGCACACTGTACCAACTGGTGACCCCCCAAAGTCTGCTGGCCTGGCAGAGGGTGCGGCTGGCACATGCCCTGGCCCGGGACGGCCAGCAGTGGGCAGAGGTCTTTGCACGCTACAACTCTGGTACAGCCAGGGAGAGAGAAGTCCTAAACATATAATGGTTATATACTGTATAGAAATTAGTAGTGTTAGTAGTAGTAGTAGTAGTAGAAGCTGTAGTAGTAAAATATTGTAAAAGTAGTGCTAATGTTATCAGTAATATTAGTAATTGTAATAATAACAGAAATAAGATGATTAGTGGTAGTATTTGTAGTAGTAACCATAACAGGGTAATTATAAGTAGTATATATCGTAATTTGAATAGCAATAGCAGAAGTAATGGTAGTAGCAGCAAAAGCAGCAGCAACAGTATTATAAATATAATTAGTATTATTAATGGTAGTGTAGCGTAAGGTACACTTATAATTTTCAATTAAAGAAGTGAATTTATAGTATCACCTTATCACGAATCCTGGAATCTTGTAGAACTCAATTTCTGTAATAATTGGACGCAGACACCAATTCCAAAGATCTAAATTGTCAAATGTATTCAAAACAAAGACTAAATGTAGCACTACACTAATTATACAAAAGGGAAAAACTAATTAAAATTCAACTCTAGATCAACAAATCAAAGACAAATCACTTCCGTGACCAAATCAAAGACCATGGGATCGCATATGATATCACACAAATCGTTAAACAAAAAAGGTTATAAACACATTGACTACAATACCGGTTAGTAAGACGAAGGTGAGTCTCTCGTTAGTATTATTAGCCAGACATTAAATAACTACGCAGGTTAGTATTTAATGTCGGGTGACTTCTCGTTATATATATATCAGTCTCATTTACGTTTAGGTGCCGAGAGATCCTATCATTACTTGTTACCACAATTTCCCTTAACTGATTATTATTCAATGATTAAGGATAGGCAGGGCCACCAATAATCTGGTGTCTATTAACTTGTGTCAATTTCAGACTAAACAGTTAAACAGGAATGAGAAGATATTTCTCAGCGTTGACAGATTTTATTTCTAAAATTATCAACAAAACAATGCAATACACATTTATATTTAAGAAAACTAAATGATATTACACATTCTAGAGTTATGAATCACAGATTAACATTTCTAATTGATTTCTCAAATGTCATGAATCATGAACTCCAAACTGTTAAACTTATCTGAACTTCGTCGCAGAGAGGCCTCTCTGGCTTCGGGCTCAGATAACCGCACACGGCACGAGGTCCGTGTGGTTTGGAACAAAGGCAGTCCGGTTCGGCTTTGTCCAAGAACTTCCACTCAGTCGATGCACCTGGAAGTTGGGGTTTCGCGAAAGTAGAGTCGTTTCCAAACAGATTTTCCACTGGTTTGAAGGCTCCAAGGTTGTGCACAAAATCTTCTTTGTAAGCAGGGTTTCCACTGTAGTTACTTGAAGACGAAGTCTTTGAGGAAAGCAGGGCCCTGTTTGTTCCAAGGGTCAAGTTTCTTAAGACTCAAATAGCTATTTAAATGACTGAACACTTTCGTATACAGTCGACTTAGTCAATTGTCCAGCTGTAAAACTCCACTGATCAGGTGGGCACAGGCGGGCAGCGCAGTCTGTAAAGTTCTTTATTTAATAAAGTCCTTTAAAAGAATTCTTCGTACGGCTCAATGTCCTTCTCCCAGTTTAACTCTTCTGTTGCCGGCAAAGACTTGGTTGGTTTCTGGTTCCGGTTCTGGCAACAGAGCTACAGGTTGAGCTGTGGCAGCGAGTTACTGGTTCAGGTGAGAGAGAGCGAGAAAGACTGTCCGCTGTTCCTTATAGTCTGTCAGATCAATAGGTGATTGGTCCCTGAGTTCTTGATTGGATTTCGGTTTCAGCCCCCAGTGTCCTATTGGAGGGGGTTGATTTATGACTGTCAATCCATGCCATCTTTTGGAAATGCCGGTTGGCCCGGGTTCGTAGCTCTATGTCGGGATTTCGGCTCTCATCCACTTCAAAGAGTTTTTATCACCTACAGGCCCCTTTCTCCAGACATCTCATAGCAGAATTCCAAACTATTTGGCCTCTTCTCGGTGCCATCCTCCCCAAAACTGTCACTTTGATGCAAACCAGTTCCAAGCTGATGAGCTAAGGAAATCTGATAACTTTGGGGGGGGAGAGGTCTTCTTTAGATCAGTGCTTCAGATCAGAGCCCAAATGCTCTTATCCAAATACACCCAACATAACGCTACAGTAGTATTGGTACAAATATCAATAGGAATTTGCAGGAATAATTAATAATAATTTTAATAGAAGTAGTGCAGAAACAGTAGGATTGGTAACTGTGCCATAGCACACTGTACTGTACTGTCTCAGGGCCCTGTACATGTTGCCTGTGTTTCACCCCCTGCAGGCACCTATAATAATCAATACATGGTGGTGGATCTGAACAGGGTGTTTCTGGGCAGCCGGCTGGAGGACGGCGCTCTGATTATCGTGGAGCAGATCCCTGGGCTTGTGGAGCACTCGGACCAGACTCAGACACTGAGGAGAGGTGACGCACGCACTTACACTTGCATACTGACACGTGGACACACTATAAGACACACTCACACACCCTCTCTCACCCTCCTCTCAGGGTATTGGCCCTCCTACAATGTGCCGTTCCACGAGCGGGTGTACAACGCCAGTGGGTACCCGGCAGCGCAGCAGCGCTGGGGGGACCAGTTCTCCTACGAGCTGTGTGCCCGTGCCAAGATCCTGCGCCGTGACCAGGGCTCCGTCAACGACCTGCCCACTCTCAAGCATGCCATGAGATACAACGGTGAGGGGAAGGGGCCCGTCTGCCTGCGTATCTCTACATTTCTCTGCCTGTCTGTCTCTCTGTACCTGTACCCACCACACCAGAAGTGAGAAGGAAAAACATACCGTACTGTAATTGAATCCCAAAGCTGTATCCCAGTACTCACCTGTGTCTCTGTATCTCTGTTGCAGATTATAAACATGACCCCTACTCTGAAGGGAACCCCTGTCTTAGCATCTGCTGCCGGAATGACCTCCAATCAGAGCGCCCGTCTCCCGGCGGTTGCTATGACACCAAGGTACCCCTCCATTTCTCTGCCTGTTATCGCTGGGTCAGATTTCAGCTTGGCATTGCCACTGATCATTGTGGTGGTTGTTTCCTGATCTCTCTCTCTCTCTCTCTCTCTACCCTCTTCTTCCTTCTCTTCCCTCTTTCCTTTCCTCTCCTATCCACTTCCCTCCCTATCTCTCTCTTGCTTGCTTCATCCCTCTTCACCCCCACCCCCCTCTCTCAGGTGACTGATTTCTTCATGGCCCAGCGCTTTGTGTCGGAGGCCATCAATGGGCCAACGATGGAGGGAGGGCTGCCCCCTTTCTCCTGGGACAAGTTCAACCGCACCGTGCACCAGGGCCTGCCCAGAGTCTACAATTTCAGCTTTGTGAGCATGCAGCCTGTCCTGTTCAAACCCTGAGGGAAACTGGGAGGGAAGCAGGGAGAAGAAGGGATGGCATAGGGAATATTTGGAAACCAAACTAAAAGTAACCCCACTGCACAACACCCAGCATACAAGGGAGCAGGCACCAACATTCAGGGCCTAGTGTGTATGGTGCAGTTTTAACTCCTAATACAGTAGATGGATGTAGCTACTTCTGTGTTTTTATAATTGATTCCTAAGAATAATTTACCTATTTAAGTGCTTTAACACAATGACTTTGTGCTTTTCAATTATTTATAATGAATTCTAATTGGCACTGACCCTCTCCAGAATGTTCTAGAATCCGTCCTGGGGGACATTCTTGCACTTCCTTCAGCAATTACATATTTTTGCAGATATTTGTGAATTATGTCTGAAATTCACTCAGGGCTCTACAGTTGTGATTTTTTTTTGGCATTCTCATGGCTTTTGGATTTCTTTATATTTTTATATGAGTGGGGAGAATTAGTAAATTCGTTTGAACCTGTTGGATTAAAAAAAAAAATCTGTGTTTCAAAAATTGCTCTTGTATGTCAAAAAATCAATGAATAAACTTGAATTATGTATTGAATTTTACTAGCATATTATGTTACGATTATTACGGTTGTGGAGTTATATACCTGTGCATTTAATATTTTCTAGAGCTGTAGAAAGCATATAGATATGAACAAGTTTTATTAAATTCATACTAATAAGTATATTGGACTATAGATTGAACAGGGGGGGGTGATAGACTGCGTTACCAGCTGTTTTAGCAGAGCGCTGTGAAGGGAAGCGAGTCCATGTGCTGTCCTTGTACTAACCCCCACAAAAGCAGAACTGAAATTCACAGTTTCATTATTGTTATTATCTTTGGGTGATGAGTGTGTGAGTGTCAGTGTGTGTGATTATAAGAACTATTATTACTACAGTTAGGCCCATAAATATTTGGACAGTGACCCAATTGTCATAATTTTCACTCTGTATGCCACCACAATAGATTTGAAAGGAAACAATCAAGATTTGCTTTAAGTGTAGACTTTCATCTTTAATTTGAGAGTAATTACATCCAAATTGGGTGAACGGTGTAGCCGTACACCCATTTTTATATGTGGTCCCCACAATTTTAGGGGTTTAAAAGTATAATTCAATAATCATGAATTAAATTGAGTTTCAAATCCTTTGCAGTCAATGACTGCATGAAGTCTGGAACCCATAGACCTCACCAGATGCTGTGTTTCTTCCCTGGTGATGCTCGTCCAAGCCTGCACTGCAGTGGTCTTTAGTTCCTGCTTATGATTGGGGCGTTTTGCCATCAATTTTGCCTTCAGCAAGTGAAATGCTGCTCATGATCCGAAGCATACCACCTCATGTGTGAAGCATGTTATGGCATGGGCATGTATGGCTGCCAAGTGAACTGGTTCCCTTGTATTTATTGATGAAGTGACTGCTGACAAAAGCAGCAGGATGAATTCTGAAGTGTTTAGGGCTGTTATCTGCTCAGTCAGCCAAGTGCTTCAAAACTCTTTGGACAGCGCTTCACAGTACAAGTCAATCACCTGACTTGAATCCAATTGAGCAGCATTTCACTTGCTGAAGGCAAAATTGATGGCAAAACGCCCCAATCAAAAGCAGGAACTAAAGACCACTGCAGTGCAGGCTTGGACGAGCATCACCAGGGAAGAAACACAGCATCTGGTGATGTCTATGGCTTCCAGACTTCAGACAGTCATTGACTGCAAAGGATTAGCAACCAAGTATTGAAACTCACAATTTAATTAATGATTATGTTAGTTTATCCAAATACTTTTGAGCCTCTAAAATTGGGGGGACCACATATAAAAATAGGTGTAGTTCCTACACAATTCACCTAATTTGGATGTAACTACCCTCAAATTAAAGATGAAAGACTACACTTAAAGCACATCTTGATTGTACTCCACCACAATAGATTGGAAAGGAAACCGAAAAAATGATGACAGTTGTGTCACTGTCCAAATATTTCTGGACCTAACTGTATATATTGTTTGATGCCTTTGTGCTTGACTGTAGTATAGTAGACTACAGTACAGAAAACTAGTGTGGTTATACACTACAGTAAATTACAGTCTGATATACAGTATAATCAGCCATACAGTACAGTATAATAGTCATACAGTGCAGTTTAACAGTCATACAATACAGTGCAGTATAATAGTCATACAGTACAGTGTGGTGCAGTATAATAGGCATACAGTGCAGTGAAGTATAATACTCATACAGTGCAGTGCAGTACAGTATAATAGGCATACAGTGCAGTGCAGTATAATAGTCATACAGTGTAGTGCAGTATGATAGTCAGTCATACAGTACAGTATAATAGTCAGTAATACAGTGCAGTATAATAATCATACCGTGTAGTACAGTATAATAGTCCATCATACAGTACAGTGCAGTATAATAGTCAGTCATACAGTGCAATGCAATATAATAGTCAGTCATACAGTATAGTGCAGTATAATAGTTAGTCACACAGTGTAGTGCTGTATAATAGTCAGTCATACAGTACAGTGCAGTGCAGTATAAGAGTCAGTCATACAGTGTAATGCAATATAATAGTCAGTCTTACAGTGCAGTGCAGTATAATAGTCAGTCATACAGTGCAGTGCAATATAATAGTCAGTCATACAGTGCAGTATTATTATTTAATATTATTTATTTAATAGCAGACGCCCTTATCCAGGGAGACGAGACATAAGAGCATTATAAAAGTGCAACACAGTCCAGAATTAAAAATCAAAATATAAGTTTCAGAATTACACAAGTGCATAAGAAAATATACAGTTAATACAGGTCCTACATCCTAGATTTGGGAGCTAATAATTGCAGACAAGATCTGAAGTCCTTGTTAAAAGCTTAGGGGAAAGGGACATGGGGCAAACAATATAAAACCACAAGTTCTAGCAATGTAAAAGCAATTTGTATGACGAAAAAAGTGCAATTTATTTGGAGAGCTGAGCCCCACAGAGGAATAACAGCTAAGTTATAGGTATAGTCTGAAAAGATGTGTCTTGAGTAATTGCCGGAAGGCAGTAGTCCAGGCAGGAGAGAACCAGGGTCTGGATGAGCAGCTGAGTCGAATAGTTGGTGAGGAAGGGTCAGATTCAGCGTATGTTGAAGAATCTGCAGGTGCGTGTCAGTGTGGTGATGTGCTGGGTGTAGGAGAGCGCAGGATCAAGGGTGACTCCTACGTTCTTAGCAGAAGAAGAGGGAGAGAGTGTCGTAGATTCCATTGGGATTGAGATGGATAGATCAGCAGAAGGTAAGGAGGAGGGGGGAAAAGAGTAGATCAGATTTGGAGAGGTTAAGCTAGAGGTGGTGCGAGTGCATCCAGCCGGAGATAGCAGACAAACAGGAAGAGATGCAAGACGGGATGAGGGTCAGAAGACGGAAAAGACAGGAAGATCTGGGCATCATCTGTGTAGAAGTGGTAAGAGAAACCATGGGATGTGATGAGGGGGCCCAGGGATCGAGTGTAGAGAGAGAACAGGAGCGGGCCCAGGACGGAGCCTTGGGGTACATCTGTGAGGAGAGGTTGGGGGGTAGATGAGGAACCTCGCCATGTCACATGGTAGGTCCAGTCGTTGAGGTAAGAGGAGAACCAGGTGAGAGCAGTTCCAGAGATTCCAAGGTCAGCGAGGCAGGAGAGGAGGATGGAGTGATCAACGGTGTTAAATGCTGAGGAGAGATCAAGGAGGATGAGGACTGAGGAGAGGGAGGCCGCCCAAGCACAGCTGAGGGAGTCAGTGACTGCCAGGAGAGCCGTCTCAGTGGAGTGACCTGTGCGGAAGACGGATTGCAGAGGATCAAGAGGTGAGTAAAGGGAAAGAATATCGAAAAGTATAATAGTCATACAGTACAGTGCAGTATAATAGTCAGTCATGCAGTAATGTATATGTATAATAATGAGTACTGTATAGTGTAGTCAGCCATATAAAACAGTGTATGTAGTAGTCAGTACAGTGCAGTGCATTGGAGGACTATGTAGTCAGTGATTCATGCAGTACAGTGCTGTCCAGTGCAGCCCAAAGCCCAGTTGCAGTCCAGAGAGGTGCAGGTCTGAACTGTAGCACGCTTCACTGGAGAGCAGCACCACACACAGCTATTAATAGAGCCCCAGGGGAGCTGGGCTGGCTGGGGTTAGGAAGGGAGTTCCTGCCAGGGTAACATTGCACTGGGAGAGACACTGGGGGACACTGTAATGGAGCAGGGGTTGAGAAAGGAGTTGTGTGTGTGAGAATGGTGTCAGTTTGTGACAGCTTGGGTACAGGTATTGTGTGTGTGGGCTTGTGTGTGCGCACGTCTGGGTGCCGGTGCGTTTTCTGTGTGTCTGAGTGCATGTAGACATACGTGCCTGTAGGTATGTCTGTGTGAGTGTGTCTATTTTGCATGTGTGTGTGTGTGTGTACCCATTGAACCACAAACTGAAACATTTATTAAAACTTGCACTCAAAGGAACAGGAGGTTGCTTCCTGGCATTTGTGCTGAAGACAGCTTACCATCATCTGTATAGCTCCTCCTTCCTGTTTCTATTTTCCAAGGCCAAAGTACCACAACTAAGCCCTCCTCATCTATACTGTGTCCAGTGAGCACCTTGTTTATGTACAGTCCCCCCTCATGTCCCCCAACCCTCCCCTCCCTCCTTCCCTGGGGAACCTGTGACAGGAGTGATTCATTCTTTCCGCTCCTCCCCTGAGCAGAAGTGAAACCTGCTTCTGTTTGGCTTTTTTTTTCTGTCTTTCTTCTTCCCTTCTTCCTCACCCCTTCTTCTCTGTCTTTCTCTCCTGAGCTAGATGTGAGTAAGTGTGCGTGCTGGCCTGCTGTGTGCGGGTTGCAGTGAGAGAGACAGAGAGAGAGTGCACTATGACATGTAAACAAGGATACAAGTGGGACGATTTGGTGAATGACTGCATCCAGGAGGCAAAGACCAATGGTACAGTGATCTCTCTCTGGCCTTTCTGTCTATCTGTCAGTCATTCTGTCTTGTTGGTGTGCATGTGTACGTGTGTGTGCATGCATGCATGTGTGTGTGTGTGTATGTGTGCGTATGTGTGTGTACGTGTGTGTGCATGTGAGCATTCGTGCACCTATTTAACAATCTGTAATTGTCTGTCTCATCTTATCTGCTGTGGCGCTGTCTGTCTGTCTGACTGTACCTCTGTTTGCATCTGTGCCTTCTGTTGTCCCTCTTATTGTCGTTGTGTTCTTTTGTGTTCTGCGTTCTCTGTCTGTGTGTCTGCCTGTTACACTGTCTGTCTGTCGCACTTTGGCTCTGTATGTCTTCATGTGACTCTGTCTGCCTGCCTCTCTGTATCTTTTTGACTCTATTTTTAAGTGTGTGTTGCACTCTTGCCTGTGTCTGTGTCTCTTTCATTGTCTAATTTTCTCTGTCTCTCTCTCTCTGAATACAAATTTAAATTCAAATTCAAAACAAGCTTTATTGGCATGGCAGGTTTACACAGATACAGTAAATAATAAAATAAACACATTAAAATAAGGTTAATAGTGAAATAACTTTAGTGTCCAGTTATTTTACAGTATGTACAGAGAGTTTACAGGGCCAATATGCTGCGTCCTCTCCATTCAGATCTCTCACATTCCCGACTGCACTCTACACAGACCTAACCCTCCCTGCGCTCTTCTCTCTTTAGGACCTGGGAGGAGGCTAGACTGTCTACCCGGAGAAGTCTGGGAAAACCTACTCAACGAGTGCATCTCCAAAACGGATGCACACACTACTGGTACTGTCCCCCTCATCCCCCTGCCAGTCCCGGCCTGTCACATCTGTCAGTCTATGACTATGACTAATCTGATATCTATTCAGATGTTCTCAGAGCCCACTCCTTTTACACCCTCGTCCCTGAGCGGTGGAGCGCCCTTCCCACTGCAGTCAGGACAGCACAGCCCCTGACCACCTTCCACTGATGACTCAGGACAAACCTGTTCAGACTGTACCTGTGATACTGCAGCCTGACCCCCTGGGCTGACCAGCACTCCTGTTCTATACCCTGTTTAATTAATCTCTCCTCCCCTGTGCTCCTGCTTACTTATTTATTATCAGCACTTCTATCGTTTTAATAATAATAATGGACAAGGGCGTCTGCTAAGAAAGAAAGAAAAATAATAGTACTAATAGTATGGCAATCTGATTTATACTAAGGGGGTAGCAAAGAATACAGTGCTCAGGAAGGTTCTATCAAGTGTCCTAGTTTTTATTATTATAAAACAGGTTCTCTGCTTGGTTGTAGCGTTCAACCTTCACCTTATTATAATAATAATAATAATTTAATAATTGCCTATCTTTATGCTCCCTGTGTCCTGTTCTCTACAGTCCGAGGGCCAGTGTTGAGTGCCAGTGGAGGGGTCCTGCCTGGTGGGGGGGCTGCAGGGGGTGCCAAGGCCTGGGAGCTGGGCCCAGCAGTGTGGGGCGGTGCGGTGGCGGTCATGGTTGGCTCTGTGTTGGTCCTGTGTCTGTGGTGCCTCATCTACAGGAGACACCAGCGACAGAGGCTGCGCTGTGAGTACTGCCTGGCTGGCCTGGCTGGACACTGAAGCTCAACACAGTGTGTGACTGAACATCTGAACATCTCCTTGTGTGTGTGTGTGTGTGTATCTAAATGCCTCTGTGTGTGTGTGTGTGTGTGTGTGTATGTGTGTATCTGTATGTGTTTGTGAGAGAGTGTATGTGAGTGTCAGTCTGAGTATGTGTCTCTGTCTCTTTGTATCTGAATGTCTGTGTTTGTCTGTGTGTTTAGATGTGGGGGGGTGGTCTGTGGTAATTCAGCCATGACCCCCCCCTTCCCTTGCTCTCTCCTATTCAGCCCCACTTATGTAAATTCCAAAGTGTGTTTCACAAGAGCAATCACTAGGGTGATTAAAAAAGTTTCATCATTACCGAAAAAAAAAATATATTCCTAATTATTCATAAATCTTTGCTTATTAATCAGCGATGTCTCGCAGAACACCGATTCAGCCCCTAGGGAGAGAGCTATGGAAACTCCAGTCGGGCCGTGGCAGGGTGTTGGTGGTGGGGGATCAGGCTAGGGTATAAATGATTGGAGTCATAGGTGGGGGCAGTCCAGATTGTACAGATTTTCTGAAATTTTACCAAAGTGCAGACAGAAATGTCCTCTCTGCGTCTGTGAGTGTCTCATACCTCTCTCTGTCTCTCTCTCTCGCTCTGCCCCTCCCTCTCTCTCGCTCTCTGTCTGTCTGTCTGTCTCTGTTCCTGTTCCTGCTGTAAGTCTTGTAGCACCTTCTGTAAACATTGACACTTCATTGACAACATTGTCCTCATCAGCTAGAACTCAGTGCTGCATATTGTCTGATTTGGTATTGTGCTCTTATTTATATCTCACCCTATGACAATAATTTGGTGAGAGATGTAAGCCTGGGTGTAAGGGTGTCTGCTACTGGAATAAAAATAATAATAATAAAAACCACAATATTAATAGTCTACAATCTCATTTGATGTCAATGTGTCTCACTTCCAATCCATCTGTCCCTCTCCTCTCCCTCTGCAGGTTTGTCTGGCCAGACAGGTCTGAGAGAGACCCCCACAGCAGAGGAAGACGACACCTCAGAATCCTGTAGGCACGTCTACAGGGCTTCCCCAGGAACCAACCTGCAGGAACCTTGTGTCTCAGGCTCCTTGGCCTGGGCGGAGGAGATTGAGCACGGCGCTGGGGAAGAGCTGTCCAGTGTCCATCTGTGCAACGGCAGGCAGGACCACAGCTTCCCACTTCCTGCCACTGAGCTGGGAGGCGCCACCCTGGTCACCACCAAGACAGTGCAGTGTGCCTGAGGAGGGGTCAGAGGTCAACGGGTACAGTGAGCGTGAGGAGTAAAAAATTAAAGAGACATAAACATCAAATATTGCCAAACAATTAGGTTAAGGGCTCATATTTGTATACAATGGGCCAAAATAAGGTTCAGATTAAAAAACAAAAAAAGTGTCAAAATAAGGGTCAGAGATCAAGATTTATTTTTTTAAGTACCAAAATGGAGGTGTGATCTTTACTGGTGTCTTTTGACTGTCTTTGTGTGTGTGTTTGTGAGCCTGTGTGTATTTTGTATGCTTATTTGTATTTGTTTTGAGGGTTTCATTTTTTGTATTTATATATTTTTTTTCTTTCTTTCAATCCATTAATGCCCTGGGCGTGAAATAGTTAATCTGAACGCACCGCAAAGAAACCGTTGTATTTTGGGTAACAGATTAACTGAAATAACGACCAATGTACAGAGCGATTGTACTGCAAGGCGGCAGGTCTCCACCAGGTGCCAGTGTTCGCCGCCGAATTCAGCTTGTCCAAACAAAGTGTCCAGTTCAGACATTCTAATCTATAGGAAGTTCAAAATGATCACATTATTTGTAGACTTTTTATTTATTTTTATTTAAACAGCTATTCTGGTTATTATTAGTATTACTATCAGTATTAGTGTTAGTATCAATTTTAATATATTATTAAGTATTAGTCATACTTTCTGTTTCCCAAGGAGACTGAGTTAAAAAAAAAAAAATGCAATATGATGTTTTAAATTAGTATTATTACTCATAAATAAAATAACCAAAGAGCCAGAAGGCCTCGGAACTAACAGAGTGTGATGTTCACACACTGTAGTACAATTTGTTGTACTTTATTATTATTATTATGACTAGTATGAAAGTTATTTAGCAGAGACATACATAAAGACAAAAACAGTTAAAAAAGACTATGCAAAGTAATTAATGTGCATATTACTGTGAATTAAAAAGTATATACAAATGAGCTGCAAATAATAATAATAATGATAATAATAATAACAACAGACAACTTTTATATTAGACTGTGTTTTTGACTGTACTGCCATTTTAGAAATCATGTATTATTGAAGCTGCTAATAAAATAATTCCATCTTACCTCACTGCCAGTAATCATTCGTTAAGAGCAGAACACAGACATGAGTTTGGCTGATATGATGATGATGATTAATAATAGTTCCCATGTTAGTAGTGATATAACATTTTTTCTTGTTCCTTAAGTCAATATGAATGAAACTATGGTCCACATGACCAACACTATAACCTAGAGCAAAACAGTGAACATTTTTGTCAAACAGTAAGTCATGTATGATTGCTTTCACACAAAATGTAAATGCTAAGCACATTTGTGCAAAACAGTAAACACAACTCACTACACAAGACACAAAAATCTATTGGGAACATCTTGTCAAACAAATTCAGAACATTTGTTCACAGTCAATAACACCCCCACACATATGAATCTCTACTACACATGTGCAGATCCTCATTGCTCAATTGATCAATCAGCAATCAGTCCATAATCACATATAAAAGTGAGTTGTGGTTGGCATGACATGGAGCAAGTCAGAAGACAAAGACAAAAGAGAGAAAGACGGGCACCACAACCACGAGCCCACAGAGGAAGAGGGGTGCGTGTGCGCGGTGGCACAGCAGCTCAAAGGGGAAGACACAGAACAGATGTTTCTAAAAAAAATAAATGCCACTATCGTTGACCATGTGATAAATCTTGGCCTTTCAATGCGAGAGGCTTGGCAGAGGGTGCAGCCCAATCTAAGCACATCAACTGTTGCATCAATAATTAAAGTATTCAGAAATGGGAATAGGTGCCCAAAGATTACTTCACTGTATTACAGTACTATACACCAATCAGTCATAACATTATGACCACTGACAGGTGAAGTGAATAACACTGATAATCTCGTTATCATGGCACCTGTCAGTGGGTGGGATATATTAGGCAGCAAGTGAACATTTTGTCCTCAAAGTTGATGTGTTAGAAGCAGGAAAAATGGGCAAGTGTAAGGATCTGAGCGACTCTGACAAGGGCCAAATTGTGACGGCTAGACGACTGGGTCAGAGCATCTCCAAAACTGCAGCTCTTATGGGGTGTTCCCGGTCTGCAGTGGTCAGTACCTATCAAAAGTGGTCCAAGGAAGGAAAAGCGGTGAACTGGCGGCCAAGGCTCACTGATGGATGTGGGGAGCGAAGGCTGGCCCGTCCAACAGACGAGCTACTGTAGCTCAAATTGCTGAAAAAGTTAATACTGGTTCTGATGGAAAGGCATCGCAGTTTGTTGTGTATGGGGCTGCGTAGCCGCAGACCAGTCAGGATGCCCATGCTGACCCCTGTCCACTGCCGAAAGTGCCTACAATGGGCACGTGAGCATCAGAACTGGACCATGGAGCAATGGAAGAAGGTGACCTGGTCTGATGAATCACGAGTTCAAGGTGTTGACAATCCAATCGAGCATCTGTGGGATGTGCTGGACAAACAAGTCTGATCCATGGAGGCCCCACCTCACAACTTACAGGACTTAAAGGATCTGCTGCTAACGTCCTGGTGCCAGATACCGCAGCACACCTGCGGAGTCCATGCCTCAACGGGTCAGGGCTGTTTTGACGGCAAAAGGGAGACCTACACAATATTAGGCAGGTGGTCATAATGTTATGGCTGATCAGTGTATGTTACACATGTCAGGAGTTTTTCCGTCGTCTTCCATGACCATTTCAATATATCTTTTTATAGAACAGAAATACAACCCCACTCTGGTGGCCAAGGAAGAGTCTTCAACACTGAACAAGAAGCTGGCATCGAATATACAGTGGTTTCAAACAACTCACTTTGCTTGTGGGAGATCCAGACTACAAGTATATAAGAACATCAAATATTTCAGAATATACATAGTATCAGTCTGCAACTACTGAGCAGGTACACCAACTAAGGATGAAACAGCTGTACAGATACCTTTAGCAGGAACAGTGACAGTGTGAAGGAGGTTAGGTTCCAGTCTGTACAGGTCAGGGCTCATCAGAGTCATGCATTTCCTCAGAATATTTAGTTTCAGGCAGTTACAATGGCTACCCATGTTCATTTTGTGTTGCTCTTGGGGCAAATGTGTTGCCACATACAGACGTGTGACAAATTAAAGGAAAACCCTCAATAAATGTGTGGAGGAACATAATGAATGCAGATGCCTCGAAACAGGTGTACTGTATGATACAATTAAGCAATTAACATCCTATCGTGCTGTGTGGCATGTATACAAATGCTGAGCAGGCCCAGTTGACCTCGATTTTGGACAAAGATGGCAGTGCATTAAACCCTCACTACAAAGACAAATGCACATTTGAGAGTTCAGTGGTGCAAAAACCATAGGCACTGGTGTACAGAGAGCCTATTCTTGACAAGTGGGCGAGTGCATGTGTGGCGCACACCAAGAGAACAGTATGTTTGTGAAATGACTGATATAAAGAACTTTTCTTTCGATGATGTTTTGAGAGTCTTAGTGCATTTTGCGAGGGATTTGTGTCATTTTTAGTTAATTGTTTTGAAAAAGATAATTCTGTTTGGAGAAATGTGCTCAAGCAATCAAGAAAAGCCATAATGTTATTAGTGCAGTTGCAGTTTTAGTGGTGATCGTAAGAGGAGGAGTAGCAGCAGTAGTAATTGTCACAATACTAGTAGTATCCGTATTGTAGTGGTATTAGATCATTACGGTTAGTTGTACCAGTTTAGTCGTGCTTTTACAATACTGATAGTAGTGTAGTAGTAGTAGTAGTAGTAGTACTGTAATAGTACTTTACTGTAGAACACCTACCCATCATTTTATTACTATAATGTTAGTAATAATAACATTTTATAGTAAGACTACAGCACCTATAATGCATTGCGCGCCGGGAGGATGTGAACTGCACTTCCTGTCTGGTCGTGAGGGGAGGGAGGGGAGAGACTCGACGGAGAGACGAGTGACAGAGAGTGACAGAGAGGGGCAGGGAGGGAAGGAAGGAAGGTGGGAGAGAGGCAGACAGAGAGAGCGAGAAGGACGGAGGGAGCGGGAGAAGCGAGCAGCCAGGATCCGGGTTTGTCGCTGCATCCCTGACAAAGATGAGCGCGGAGGACAGGCGGGGCGCGAGATTTGGGGAGCCCCTGTGTACGTGTTCCCCTGGCAACAGGAACAACAACAACAACAACAACAACAACACGGGCGCGAGCAGCGAGGGCAGCGAGGCGCCCACCAGCCCCGCGGCCGCCGCGCCCGAGCCCGCCGATGCCCACCCGCACTCGGACACGCAGGACAGCGGCACCGGGAGCAGGACGCTGTGTCCTCCGAGCCCCACTCACTACAACGGTGGCCACGGCGGCGGGGGGACGAGCAGCAGCAGCGGGAAGTGGGTCCGGCTGAACGTGGGCGGAACCGTCTTCCTCACCACGCGGCAGACGCTGCTGAAGGAGCAGACCTCGTTCCTGTACCGGCTCTGCCAGCAGCAGGACCTGCACTCCGACACGGTGAGGTGGGGGCCCCGTCGGCCACCGTCGCCACGTTGGGGAGCGGTTGAGCTCTCCAACACCCCCGGGGACACATGCATGCTGAAACGTGACTCGCCCGCCGATCTCCCTCTCTCTCCTCCTCCTCCTCCATCCTTTCCTCCCTTCCTGCCCGTGTCTTGTCAGGACCCGTTACATTTTTCGGTTTATATTTATAATGCTTTCTAAGTTTAAAATGAGCTTGTAGCAACTGACAGATAACACCAGACTGTATTTTTCTCTGACAGTGTCTCTCTCCATCTGTCGTTATGCGTTATCTATTTGGCTGCTATCTGCTTATTTGTGTATTCAGGTGGATAATATATTAAAAAATAGTTTGCATAATACAAATGACATGGTAAATATGACACTCGGTTCAAATGCATGTCATTGTCTGTCTCTGTGTAATACTATGTATGTCTGAGTGGCATGTGTGTGTATCAATGGGGGGGTGGGGGGTCTGCATTTGTATTTGTGTCCATGTATGTGTTTGTGAGTGTGTGTGTCTATATGTGTATCTGTCTTTGCCTCTTTCAGTCTGTGTGTCTTTTGTCAGTCTGTCTCTCTGTGTCTTGCTGTGTCTCTCTATTGGTGTGTGTGTGTGTCTATATCTTCATCGTTGGTGTGTAGGTCTCTGCCTTCATTCCAGGCGTAACCAGTCTGGCTGTGCCCGGGCGCTCGGTACAGTACAGTCTGTGCAGGAAACTCCCCCTGCGTGCCAATGAGAGAGAGAGTCTGGGTGACCTTTACTGAATATTGTAGGGTGCAGACAGTGCAGTGCACACCGGGCCATTGAAACACACAGCACAACACAGTGTCACACAGAAACTAGGGCAGGGAGGTCCAGTAGGTCTATTTTATTCCTGGATCTTGATCTGCAGAGAAAGCTGCTCTCTCGCTATCTTTCACTTGCTGTGTCTCATTCCCCTATCTGTCTCCAACTCCCACTCTCCCTTCCTTTTCTCCTCTCCCTTCCCCTGTACGTCCCTCTCTCTCCCCCTCTCTCAGCAGCAGCAGTTGCTCTTTAGTAATAATGCAGTGCAGTTCTTTGTTTTGTACACAGTGACTGGTCATGCTTGCAGTATAGACTGTAGGGGCATTCTTTATATAGACAGGACAAGAGCAGGCCCTGGCACTCTGTTCCACCTCATTGTGCAGATGTGTGTGTTTATATGGAATTAGGTGGAACAGAGTGCCTGATCCTACTCAACTATTTAGTCCTTTTTATATAAAGGATGCCCCTACAATGCAAAACAGACTTTGTTGTCAGAGGTAGTAGTATTAGTGGCATTGTAACAGTATTTGTTACATTAGTAGTGTAATGGGCATCATTGTGTGCACAAGCACATTACGGTGACGCAATCCCTGTGAATCGGGTTCAAATCTGAGCATGGGATCCAACCTGCACACGCTACACGAGCAGTAGAACTAGTATTGAATGTTACACTATTATTAGTGGTGGTAATCATTTTAGTACTGCTGGTAGTAATTATTACTGTATTAGTGGTAATTCTTAAATTAGTAGTAGTCATAATCTTTGTAGTAGTAGGATAGTAGTAGCTTTAATTGTTATAGTAGTATTTGTGTGTTTTGTGTCTACTTCTGCATGTCTGCTCTGTGTGTTTGTCAGTGCAGTGCAGGTGTGTGTTTTGTCTGTGTGTCATCCAAAATCTACCACCTTGCTCCTCCCTCCCTTTCCTGTCCTTCCTAAACACATTACTTTCTCTCTCCCTTTGGCACTCTCTCACACACACTCTCCCTTCCACCCCGTCTCTCTCTCTCCCTCATTTTCTCTCTCTCTCTCTCTCTCTCTCTCTCTCTCTGCTCACAGGATGAGACAGGGGCCTATGTGATTGACAGGGACCCCACCTACTTCGGCCCCATTCTCAACTACCTGCGCCATGGCAAGCTGGTCTACAACAAGGAACTTGCGGAGGAGGGTGAGGGGCTAGTACCCATCTCTCTCTCTGTGCCTCCCTCCAAGTCCTTGTGACTCTGTCTCTCTGTCTGTGTATGTCTGTGTCTCCGTGTCTCTCTTTTCCTCTCTCCGCTCTACCCACCTAGTACCTCTTACTCTCTCTGTCTCTCTGTCAGGTGTTCTAGAGGAAGCAGAATTCTACAATATCACGCCTCTGATCAAATTAATTAAGGAGAGGATTCTGGAACGCGACTGTAAGACCACACAGGTAACAGACCCCCCCCCCCCCCCCCCCCGTCTTTTCCTCCTCCCTCTCTCTCTTCCCCTCTCCTTCTCTCTCTCAGTGCATTGTCAGTTTATTTTATTGTCCATTCTTTTACAAAACTGTTTCAGTCACATGCTGCGTTCTTGTGTATCCATCTGTGCAGAAGCAAACCCATTCTGACCCACAGTGGTCGTGTTCTTGTACCACAGATTTGCGGGGATCTGCACAGCTCCACTAATGGGATTGGTGGAATTCTAGAGAAGTGTGCAGTGGGTTGTGTTTTTGGCAAAACAACCCCCCCCCATCCACTGTTGTGTGCTGCAGTGTCCATTCAGTCAGTGTGTTTATACTTCATTAACCAGGGATGGACTGGGTCTAAAACTTGGCCCTGGACTTTAGACCGGCCCACCACAACCAGCCTGTGGGCACTACATTGGCCCCGCTGACGCCCGCATGACACCAGCGGCAGCACAGCGATCAAAGAACTACTTCTTTCATCCACTATATTGCACATGTACCTATTTCAGATTTTTTTGTACAGCAAATGGTGACCCCGTACGTGTAAAGCTGAGGGGACACCAGATAGGATGTTTATGGGTAGCCAATTATATTATTAACAATTAAATATTGAATAAATATTATCCATATTTTTCATTATTTATTATTAGGCTATATTTATTTTATATTTTATTATTGTGCAAAGAAATGTATTAATGAACCTAACTAATTAGAAAGATGTTTAAATTTGTCTATACCATACAGTACAGTACCGTCATTAAACAAGGCAATGAATAAGCTATTGCTGTGTAACATGTTCTCCTAGGATATACAACAAAATCAACAGTACAACATGGGAGGTTAATATTTTTTTACAGTATGAGTAAACTATAGTATACTTTCCATAGATATAAAATGCAATTGAAATGTGCGCTGGTTCTTGTACTGTTGCAGTTTAAAATGAACGTGTCAATACAAATCCCAGCATCACGATCAGTGGTAAAAAGACACAGTTAATACATAAAAAATACAATTTATCAAATCAGTGTCAGTTCAACATGATAATTAAACTATCCCAAAATAAATATTGAATGGGGTCATTCAATTAAGTTACTGTCAAATTAATTCAGAGACAAATCACCATGTCGCATTACAATTAGGAGACCTTTTAATACTTATTGAAGGGCCTCTACGTATAAATACATTATACATATATGTTTTAGCGCCTCTGTAAGGCCTTTTTGCTGTAAGGCCGCTGCACTGAGACAGATTTTCCCACAAAACATAATGTTAAAATGCAGAGGGTGGTTCCAGACAATCAATTTTGACCAAGAAAAAAATATAAATTTATACTCATTAAAAATATACAGGAAATATTAAGCGACAAACAAATGGAAAATTTAAGGAGGAGGTGAAACTTACTCTTAAACTGTAAACTTAAACTGAATCGTCCCTATTAGGAGCCATTGTGAAGATTCAGGAGTAAACTGTTAAATTAACTGTGAAAAAGAAAAAAAGAGAGAGATCAGGGAGATGATTTCCATACAAGCGCTGATTGCAGAATGAAGCTCTGGGCAGTGTTGCCAGAAATAAACTACACTAGTAGCCCAAAATGACAAACCCAAAGTAAATCAATATATGTGGGGTTTCCACCCTCCACAACATTTACATAAATGAATAAATCCACTTTGCCATTCTTTCGTGTAAATCTTTTTGTATTGAAACCATTTACCCCAAATTGTATTAAAATAAATAAATAACATTGGCAGCCTAAGGCATTTTCTAAGAGTGTACAGATTTGCTAAACTATAGAGCGTAGGTAGGTCTTGTACACAACTGTTTCAGTCACACGCTGCGTTCTTGTGTATCCATCTGTGCGAAAGCAGACCCATTCTGACCCACAGTGGTCGTGTTTTGTACTGCAGATTTGTGTGGATCTACACAGCTCCACCAATGGAATCGGTGGAATTCTAGAGTAGAGTGCAGTAGGTTGTGTTTTTGGCAAATGTTTATTTTCCTCCCCCCACCCACTGTATCGTGTGCTGCAGTGTCTATACAGTCAGTGTGTTTATACTGCATTAACCCCGTCTCCCTCCCTCCCTATCTCTCACCCCCCCCAGGCCCCTCCGAAGCATGTGTACCGAGTGCTGCAGTGCCAGGAGGAGGAGCTCACCCAGATGGTCTCCACCATGTCTGATGGCTGGAAGTTCGAGCAGGTCAGGACTCTGAGACAGCACCACACAGCACCACACAGTACAGTACAACACAATATTACACAGCACATCACAGTTCAGTATATCAAAGCAACAACACAATACAGTTCAACATAGTATAACACCACACATCACAGTGTTGTACAGCACAACACAGTACAGTGCAGCACAGCATAGTACAGTATTACAGTACATGGCAGTATCATAATACAGTGCAGTTTAATGTACAGCATAGTACAGTAGAGTACATCACAGTAAAATACAGTATACCACAGCACAGTATAACAGTACACCAGCACCGCAACATTCACGAGGGATACATACTGTGTGTGTGTGTGTGTGTGTGCACGTGCACAAGTAAGCAATTTGATCTGGTTATACTGCCCCCACCTAATATGCAACCTTCATATTGTCTCATGCTTAACACTAAACCTTAAATTAGAGTTCTAATTAAGCTAAAAAAAGTGAAAAAATAGACAGCAGTGAAAAGCAAATTAAAATGTGATTTCACTTAAAGCTTTATTTATAACTTTAACTGAGCACCCGATATACTGTACATACTTGTGATTACGTGTATAAAGCACAGGAAGCTGTATGTATTTTAAACAATTCAATTCCATATGGAGTCAACAAACTGATTTATTTTTCTTTTAATTTCACATACAGTGGAGTCGTTGTACAATTGTATACAGTACAGAACATGTCCTCTGTGACTCTTTACCCGAACCAATGCACATTGATTGTTTTAACCCTTTCCTCCTTATATTCAAGATGGTGAACATTGGCTCCTCCTACAGCTATGGCACAGAGGACCAGGCGGAGTTCCTGTGTGTGGTGTCCAAGGAGCTGCTGTCCCCGGGGGGCGGCCTGGGGACTGAGCCCAGCCATAAGACCAAGGTGAGGGGTGGGTTTGGAGGATGGAGTTTGTTGTGTGTTTGGGGGGGGCTGCATGGATAGGTGTGGGGCCTGGGGGTCACATCATTACTCTGATACCATTCTCCCAGTCGAAGATCCTGACCTACTCTCTGTACATGCTGTTATCCATTCCAGCCAGTGGTGAGGGAGTCGCACACACAGTCACACAGTCTCTGTCTCATACACACACACGCACACACATGCACACAGTCTCTCAGACACACACAGTCACACACCGTCAGTCCCACACAAACGCAAACGCACACAGTCACAGACACTCTCTCACACACTATTATATCATTTTCATTCTATCTTTTATTTTTTTCTCTTTGAATCATCCCCTCCTCCCCCCTCCCTGAAAATACAAACAATAAAAAACAACACGCAGGCCTCGGAGGCGCAGGGCGAAGGAGCCGGGGATGAGGTGGAAGGAGAGAGAAGTGCCCCCCCGAACGAGTGGATTAGAGATTAAAGCCATTTTTTGGTGTAATTATTTATCTTTCCATCTATTTAAGAGGTGTGTGTATGTGTCTCCTACAGATATAGTTTATTTCCTTGGTGAGGTGGTGGGCATTGGTAGGAGCTCAGTACTGTGGTAGACCAGACGCATGGCTTGTATTGAGGTTGCGTTGGCTTGGTGTCAGAGATGCACTTCTCCCTGCAGAGGGGTGACTGGCTGGCTGATTGTCTCTGCACTGGTGCTGTGTGTCCGTCTGTCCAGATCTCTCTGTGTCTGTTTGTGTGTTCATGTTTCTGTCTGATTCTCTACATCTCTGTGTGTCTCTCTCTTCGTCGTAGTCTGCGTTCCATCTGTAATAACAGTTAATGATTCAGCCGAGGTGTGTAGCCTCGGTGCAATTTCACCTGTATTATATTATAGGAGCTTTGGCAATGAGGCGGGGCTGTAGATGGGTGAGCAGCAGCTGGCTCTGCCTCAGCTGGGGACTGGTGACTCTAATAGCTGTTGAACAACACACAAAAATCAACAATATGAAAGGCAGAATTGTAGGAGGGGGAACAGTGACTGTAGCTCACACACACACATTGAGATGCACACTCATAGAGAGACACAACACATACAGACAAAGAGAGAGACACTCACAGAGAGAGAGAGAGAGAGAGAGAGTCACTCACACAAAGAAACACATACACACACAGTGCGCACTGACTCCAGTGACTGGAGATCTGACCCTCTGATTGGTAGCTGCAGTGTGAGAATCCTGAGAACAATCCTGTATTTTTAATATAGGAGTGAAACACGTGATCCTTATAGTTTTCATAAGTCTGAAATGCCCCCCTTTTTGTATATTTTAAATATGTGTTGGGTATATTTAAAATATATTTGAAACTGTAATCCATATTTAATTTACATGTTTTAAATATATATGGCCAGGTCATTTTCTGCAATATATTTCCAACCTATTTTCCGACAGATGGATTCTCAGAGTGTCGCAAGATGGGCTTTATCAGTAATGCCTTCTACTCCTTCTCTCCCCCTCTCTCTCCTCTCTTGCTCTCTGTCTTTTTCATTGCAGCTTTTTCAAATCCATGGATCCAGGATGTAGGATAGCGATGTAGCCCTGTATTTTATTTTCTACATTGTTTGTATATATCATTATTATTACTGTCAAAAACTAAACTGCTACATATGACCGTATGAGTTGAAGCAGAGGTTGAGAGTCAAGTGGGTAACTGAACAGAACAATAATAGTAATAATAATGGTAATACATCTCTACAGCTGGGGGAGGCTTCATTCTGTACCAGCAGCTTCACTGTCAATGAGGGAATATACTGAGCTGGACTGTATTGTACTGTACTGAGCCATACTCTACTGTACAATAATGAGCTATACTCTACTGAGTTATACTGCACTGATTAAACTAGGCCTACTACAGTACAGTGTCTCCAGTCAGTGTCTATATCAGCTGTGTGTGTACTGTACCACACTGGACTCCAGCTGTGTGTGTGTGTGTGTGTGTACTGTACTACACTGGACTCCAGCTGTGTGTGTGTGTGTGTACTGTACTACACTGGACTCCAGCTGTGTGTGTGTGTGTGTACTGTACTACACTGGACTCCAGCTGTGTGTGTGTGTGTGTACTGTACTACACTGGACTCCAGCTGTGTGTGTGTGTGTGTACTGTACTACACTGGACTCTGGGTGACTACAGATTATACCTGTTGAGTTTATGTATGACATGTATATATAATCGAGCCGTACTGTATTCAGTGATGTAGGCCTATAATGGGTTGATAGAGAACCTTGTTTTTTTGTTGCTGTCAATCAAACCTCAAAGACGTGACCAGATGATAAGGCCACCGAGTGACCAGCTGCCAACGGTGGCCCATCAGTGGTTGTTTATTCCTATTGGACTGTCTGTGCTTCTATTTATTCTCCTGCTGTTACTCCCCAATTTCCCCAAACCTGAGAGAAATGTGCAGAAAAGTAAAAGAGCCAAAAAATATATATTTTACTTTTTATCGTATTGTTGTAAAATAAATATTGTATTGGTTTTTATGAAGACCTTAAAAGAAACTGCCTGTTCTTAATTATTAAGTTGCCTTGGTTATTTTGAATTGTTTCTGTAATTTGCCTTTTTTATAACAATGTATTTTTGTGTGTAAATGTTTGTAAAACTGTACTGTGCTGTCTCTCTCCATACCCAGGGCTGGAGACCTTGCTGTACTGCAGTGGTTCTCAACCCTGGAGGTCCCTCTACTCTGCTGATTTTTGTTCCAACTGAGCTCTCAATTACTTACTTTGAACCCTTAATTCAAATAAGAATTTCCTAAATTAGAGCCTTTTAAAATAATTTTAAACAGTAGGGGTTTTAAGTTAAGTATAGAATTGTATAAATCACTTATTTAAGAACCAACTCTTTTATTACACAAATTACACAAAAAGTCAAATCTAAGCAGGTTGTTACTTCAATTAAGTAATTGGGAGTTCACTTAGAACAAAAAACAGCAGGGTAGGGGGTCTAGGACTAGGATTGGGAACCCCTGCTGTACTGGACTGTACTGTCTCTCCAGGACCCGGGCTTGAGACCCCAGCTTGCTTGTGTCCCACAGACCTTGTTCAGTCAACTATTCAACCTTCCAATGTAGTACAGTGCAATTTTGTAAAGCTACTACCAGCTCATTTAATGAGTTGTTAATCCAATTACAGAATTAAGGAATAGCTGGTTGTACCTAAATCTTGTCCTGGAGTGGGTTGGAGGCCGGCCCTAGAATTCCCACCTGCTACAGACATTAAAGACTGTTTGTTTTTCTAAGATTGACGATCCTGTATTTTTTCCTTACCAGTTAATGGATATTGTGCAGCAGTGTCACACACACAAGCACTGACCCTTTTTGTCCCAGTAGGCCTGCCATGTTTGTTTTTCTTTAGGGGCTCTATTGCTATCCCAGCTCTGCCATCGTCAATGCAGGTTGCCCAGAAGAAGGTGATTATTCAAATAGCATTGCTGAAAGCAGCATTGAACATGCACAAACAGACACACACTATTGGAAAGGCTCTGAGGGTCTATGTGTGCTGTGATTGTTATTAAATGTAATATAACCTAGATACACTGAGGTCCAGTGACATTGTAATTCCAAGAGCCAGTTTAAAATGTATTAGAAATTAGAGGGAATTACAATGCCCAGACTTCAGCAAGAATCTAGATATATATATATAGAAAGTGGCAATCTGTACTTAAATTACTAAACTACAATGACAGTTTACATGTATGTGTAGTGGGAAATTTTACTTCTATTATTTCCTTTACATTCTCTATATATTATTAATGGTTTCATGTTGCTAATTCAGTCTGGTCTATAAAGCAATCATTAGTTTGTATTTACTCTGTTCTGGGGGCTACTTTATTAGTTCTTAATGCATTTGTCCGAGGGGTTACTTCAATTAAGCATTGTCTTCTCATGATTTCATTCAGCCACTGTCTTCTAGGATATTCAATCAGCTGAAACAGTCAAACAGGATAGAGATTGTGTGTTTTGGGGCACAGGTATTTGGTTAAGGACTTACGACAATGTCTCTATCTCTGAATCTATTTTGAATAGCTGAATTGATTTATTTTTTATTCGTGAAGATTTACAAGCATCAATGGTTGACACGATTTTTTAAGCTGATGTCTGATTGGTCCATATTACAGTGCAAGTGTGTGACCCCCTCTCTTACATATATTTGAACTGTCATTGTTCGAGTGGCCCATAGGATTGCCTAAATGTCAGATTTCTACCACAAATCGGAGAACCCTTGTGTCTAATTCGGTCTCGCCTGTTTAAATTTAGTCACTAAGAGAACCATGTTTGGCACAGCTGATGTTGCCATGGAAACAGACAAAGCAGGGAAAGAAACTAAATCGATCTCTGGCCTGATTTGGAAGTAAAGCTTTTATTGTGGCATTTTCAGGACCAACAGGAGCTGTTCGCCAAAGCAGCAGGGGTCAGTGATAACAGCTTCCATTGCTGGACATCGGAAATACAAGAAAATGCAGACAGACACACAGACAGACGGGTACAAAGTGACAGACACAGATAGCATGGCAGTTTTTTGCACCTTTCTGCCTAATTGTGCTTTTTGAAAACTCATCCGTGTGTGTAACAAATTCAGCAGTTAAAGACCAAGAGGGGTTAAAGAGTGAAGAAACAAAATACATAGGCCCTGCGTTCAATTAATACTCAATAAATAGCTTTTTTTACATATATATATATAGATCGAGAGAGAGAGAGAGAGAGATGTCTGCATTGCAGAAGTTGTTGCTGTTTTACATCTGGGGTCCAGTGGGGTCTATAAGGGCCAGTGTGCAGGTAACATACAGGTGTATATGGAATGTGTGGATAGGTAGGTGTACATGTTGTGTAGTGGTGTGTATAGAGCCTGTCGCCAGGTAGGCATATGTAAATGGATGTTTGGTACAGGTGTGTAAGCAGTGTCTCTACAGGTTGGTGTACAGGCAATGTACATCTGTGAATGTAACCTGTGTCCAGGTACATGTGCACTTTTGAGCACAGGTGTAAGTGCGTTTGAGTTCGTCTCCAGATGTGCGGGAGAGAGGTGTGTCTTGCAGGTCTTTGCGGAATGTGTCTACAGGTAGGTGTGAACGTTTGTGAGGTACAGGAGTGTGTCAGAGGGGTCTACAGGTAGGTGTGCAGGTTGTTGGTGGTGGCCAGGTGCAGGTACTCCAGCTGGAACTCCTCCAGGCTATCCTTCTTCTCCTCCCTCTGCTTCTCCTCCCTCTCTTTCTCTCTCCTCCTCTGGCGTGCCGACAGGGTCTTCCTGCGCTCGGCCCGGCCCAGTGAGCGGCGCTCCAGGCACGCCTCGATCATCTCTGCGAAGTCAGCCTGCAGGCGCTGGAAATTCTCCCTGTGGAGAGAGAGAAGAGGGAGGGGAGAAAGGATGGAGAGGGAGGAGATGAGGAGGCAGGTGGTTTGGGGTGTGGGAGAGATGCAGGAAGGAGACCGAGAGAGAGAGAGTGAAAGTGAGATGGATAATAAGGGAAGTAGACAGAATGGAAGAGACAGAGAGGGAGAAGGGACAGCAACAGAGAGAGATTATAAGATCCATCAAACTCTACCCAGACAAATCAAACAAATGATTGTAGGAAAAACTGCATCCACCAGTCCCAGTGCAGGGGGTGTGTTTAGGAGCCCCGCCTATGACTGATGATTGGTGGAGGGAGGAGAGAGGTCCACTCACGCAGTGGGAGGGGTGGGCAGGTTGTAGTCCTGCCCTGTCACTCCAGTCAGCCAGTAGGTGATCTCAGTACCTCTGCCCTGACAGACACAACACAGTCAGTCAGTGACACAGAACAGTCTGCAGCACTGTGACAACACAGCACAATTCATTACAACATGTATTATTACTATTGTTGTTATTGTTTTTATAATTCGTAGTAGTAGTACCTTGAGGTAGGTCTCCCCTCGCCTCTCGTACTCAAACTTGCAGTCGGTCCTCTGGAGGATGTTAATGGTGGACTGACTGACATGGATACGCAGTGCTGAAGGGAGGGAGAGGGAAAGAGGAGGAAGGAGGGTGTGTTACTGTTAGTGTGTTACTGTTTTGTGAGTGTGCTGTTTGTGTGTGAGTGTGTTAAGAGTGATGCTAGTATGTTTTGTTTTGGGAGCGTGCTGTTAGTATGTTGTGTGTTAGTTTGCAGTTAGTGTGTTGTTGGCATGTTGTTAGGGTGTTATACTCACGCAAGCCAGTGGACTCCATGCGTGACGCTGTGTTCACTGTGTCCCCAAACAGGCAGTACCGTGGCATCTTGATGCCAACCACGCCTGCCGCACATGGACCTGCAACACACCCAGAACACAACAACATTGAATATACACCTAACACATTCATATTGAACCATACCTACAACACACGGAACACAAATGGAACACACATAATTGGGACACACACAGATCAGATACATATAACAGATGGAAGGAAGGTACACGCACACAGAGCACACACATGCATGGGAAATGCACATAGAGGTGTGTTATACCAGAGTGTACCCCGATGCGTATCCACACGGGCAGCCCCGGCAGGTGGCGCAGCTGGAAGGTGCCCATGAAGGCCAGGATGTCCAGAGCCATGCGGCTGATGTCCACCGCATGTCTGTCCCCGTTCCGCCGCGGCAGTCCAGACGCCACCATGTACGCATCGCCAATAGTCTCCACCTGCGGCAACAGAAGAGAAGAAGTGGGAGAGGGATGAAAGGAGGAGGACGAAGGGAAGGAGAGGAGAGCATCTATTAGACACTGTGGATGTTGAACATGGACGGACAGACATACAGTTGACACACACAGGGAGGCCCATACAGACACATACAATCACACCCACAGACAGAGACACTCACTTGATGACCTAGTAGACATCATGGTGGTTGAACATGTACACACACACACTTGCTGACCTTGTAGACGTCGTGGTGGTCCAGGATGCTGTCGAAGCTGCGGTAGATGTCGTTGAGCATGTCCACCACCTCCATGGGCGTGCTGTAGCGGCACAGCGTGGTGAAGCCCACGATGTCACTGAAGTACACTGTCACCTGCTCGAACAGCTCCGGCTCCACCAGTCCCGTCTCCTTCAGGGAGCGCACTACCGGGCTGGGGGGAGGGTAGAGTGGGATGGAGAGAGGGCAGGAAGACTTAATTATGAAACAAAAAAGTCTTTCAGAGAAGAGATTGGTGAAGAAGAAACTGGACTCACTTATACAGTGAGGGAAAAAAGTATTTGATCCCCTGCTGATTTTGTATGTTTCCCCACTGACAAAGAAATGATCAGTCTATAATTTTAATGGTAGGTGTATTTTAACAGTGAGAGACAGAATAACAACAAAAAAATCCAGAAAAACGCATTTCAAAAAAGTTATACATTGATTTGCATGTTAATGAGTGAAATAAGTATTTGATCCCCTATCAATCAGCAAGATTTCTGGCTCCCAGGTGTCTTAAAGGGAGTGCTCCTAATCTCAGCTCGTTACCTGTATAAAAGACACCTGTCCACAGAAGCAATCAATCAATCAGATTCCAAACTCTCCACCATGGCCAAGACCAAAGAGCTGTCCAAGGATGTCAGGGACAAGATTGTAGACCTACACAAGGCTGGAATGGGCTACAAGACCATCGCCAAGCAGCTTGGTGAGAAGGTGACAACAGTTGGTGCGATTATTCGCAAATGGAAGAAACACAAAATAACTGTCAGTCTCCCTCGGTCTGGGGCTCCATGCAAGATCTCAACTTGTGGAGTTTCAATGATCATGAGAACGGTGAGGAATCAGCCCAGAACTACACGGGAGGATCTTGTTAATGATCTCAAGGCAGCTGGGACCATAGTCACCAAGAAAACAATTGGTAACACACTACACCGTGAAGGACTGAAATCCTGCAGCGCCCGCAAGGTCCCCCTGCTCAAGAAAGCACATGTACAGGCCCGTCTGAAGTTTGCCAATGAACATCTGAATGATTCAGAGGAGAACTGGGTGAAAGTGTTGTGGTCAGATGAGACCAAAATCGAGCTCTTTGGCATCAACTCAACTCGCCGTGTTTGGATGAGGAGGAATGACCCCAAGAACACCATCCCCACCGTCAAACATGGAGGTGGAAACAACATTATGCTTTGGGGGTGTTTTTCTGCTAAGGGGACAGGACAACTGCACCGCATCAAAGGGACGATGGACGGGGCCATGTACCGTCAAATCTTGGGTGAGAACCTCCTTCCCTCAGGGCATTGAAAATGGGTCGTGGATGGGTATTCCAGCATGACAATGACCCAAAACACACAGCCAAGGCAACAAAGGAGTGGCTCAAGAAGAAGCACATTAAGGTCCTGGAGTGGCCTAGCCAGTCTCCAGACCCTTAATCCCATAGAAAATCTGTGGAGGGAGCTGAAGGTTCGAGTTGCCAAACGTCAGCCTCGAAACCTTAATGACTTGGAGAGGATCTGCAAAGAGGAGTGGGACAAAATCCCTCCTGAGATGTGTGCAAACCTGGTGGCCAACTACAAGAAACATCTGACCTCTGTGATTGCCAACAAGGGTTTTGCCACCAAGTACTAAGTCCAAGGCGTCAAATACTTATTTCCCTCATTAACATGCAAATCAATGTATAACTTTTTTGAAATGCGTTTTTCTGGATTTTTTTGTTGTTATTCTGTCTCTCACTGTTAAAATACACCTACCATTAAAATTATAGACTGATCATTTCTTTGTCAGTGGGCAAACGTACAAAATCAGCAGGGGATCAAATACTTTTTTCCCCTCACTGTAACCAAAAACCGCCCACCCCCCAGTGCTCACTGCCCCCACCCAAGCAGCTGAAGACAGAGGACGAAAGTGAGTGCCCCCCTCCTCTCATATGCTCTCCTTCTACAGTCAGTCCATCTCTTTCTCTCTCTCCCACTCCCTCACCCCGGCAGCAGCATGAAGTTGAGCCGGTCAGCCCGGTCCCTCTCGGCCTTGTACAGCGCCGTCCTCTCCTCCACCAGGTGCTCCAGGTTCCTCGAGTACATCTGCAGCCGGCGGATCAGGTTGTCCATGTAGCTCTCATTAGCCTGGTTGTGCAGGTTACTGCCGACACAGACACACAACCGTGAACACACACACACAAAAGTCTACATGCCCTTATTGAAAATGCAGATTTTGTTGATTTAAAAGCTTAAATCAGACTTTAATAAGATCTGGTAACCTGCATATATTTTGGAATTAATGCCAAAAAGGTCTACCTTGGTACAAGGTAGACTACAAGACATTTTCCTGAATAGATTGACTGTGTCTCCTTGCAAAATGTAGGCGGGCTTGGATGTTCTTTTTTGAGAGAAATGGCTCCTGTCTTGCCACCCTACCCCACAGGTCAGACTTTTCGAGAATATGTGTGATGGTTGGAATATGCAGGGAGTGGTCAGTTACTGCCAGAAATTCCTGCAGCTCCTTAGGTTGCCATTGCCCTATTGAAAGCCACCTCCATGATGAGCTTTCTCCCTTATTCAGGGCTAATCAGATTAACTTCATTTGATGCCAGGTGAAGGAAAATTACATTTGTACATGATTTAGAACATGATTGGTTAAATCTGAACACAGTTACAACCACCATTATAAAGGCTGTGCACAATTATGCAACCAAGGCATTGACAGATTTTATTTTTTTATTATTTTTACAAGAAATTATCGATTTGTTTTGCACCTAAATGTTATTGGTTACATAATTGGTGAAAGGTGAAAAAGGGTCTGATATGATTTGATTTCAGCCTTTACATCAACTAAAGCTGCATTTTCAATAAGGGTGTGTAGACCTTTGATATCCACTGGATACAGCTGTGAACACACCACATACACAAAACTTTAAACACACTACACAATCAAAACACTACATTGAGAGAGTGAGGGAGGGAGAGGAAGACTCACCTGAAGATCTTCCCCAGCGTGCTCTCGATCTTCTTGAAGTCCGGCCTTCTCTCAGGGTCCTCGTCCCAACAGCTTTTCACCAGGACGTACACCTGGAAGGGAGAGGCAGAGAGAGTTTTTGAGTTTTACAAAACATTTTATTGAATGAAATTCAAAAATATGAAATCAAGACTCATACTCAATTAACTTTACACAGAAAACTGAACAGGAGTGAGTCATAGTGAGGAGCTTTATCCATGCACCACAGCCTCTGGAAAGACTCCAGGTCCTTACTGAGAGAATAAAACCTGTAATCTGTTAATACTCTGGCCTTTATAAGTGCCTTAAGGAGCATCACTGCATTTGAAGAGAGAGGGAGAGACTTGACCTTTAATCCACTTTAATTCAATTTCAACTTTATATCAAAAATCTATTATTTACACAGTTCATAATCCAAACAATCCACATTAAAACATGATAAAACACACACTAAACAACCTTCATATAAAAAACAAACCTATTACCTCAGTAAAAACCCAAGATCATTTTAAAATTTGGGGTGTACCGATAAGGATTTTCTGCACTGATACAGATAACTGATCAGTCAATACCGATATTAATAATAGTGCAACACATTTTAAACTACTATAAATATAAGGTTTTTTGGTAGCATTCACCCACACCCACAGACATATTTTATTTTGTGCTTCACTTAAAACTTCTAGTTTTAAAACGAGGTTGCAACTTTATAAATTTTCATGATTTTCTTCTTCTTTCTTTTCTGTGCACTGTATTCAGGTTTTTAAACTGTAAATCAAATATTTTAAAATACTTTTTACAGAACGAATAAAATGTGTCCTATTGGAAAAGAGCATTTGTACAGAGGTGTAGGTTTCATTTCAGAATTGGAGGGACACTGTCAATATAGGGAGTGAACATCCCCTACACCTATGGAGCCGGGCATACAAATTAGGGGGGATATTGTTTCTCTCAACATTGGTGGGGGATACATCCCCTTTCCCTCCCTAAACTCATGCCTATGAATGCGTATTACAGTTATAACAATTGGTAACAAACTTATTAACATTTCATAAGTTTAAAATGCAACACACTTGAGTGGTCTATTCAAATTAATTTTATCAAGAACGCAAAAAAACAAAAAAAATGCATCTTTTACAAAAACTAGATCCGCTTAAAAAACGACCAACATACGTCTCAGAGAAAAATCCATACTGGCATTAAAGTTGGCAGACGACAGTATTAGATGGGCATGCACAATAGTAGGCACAACTTGATGAAGTAAATAAATGAAATGGCTCCATACTGACATTCCTGTTGTTTCGCAAACTTCTCTTTAAGGACATGTGAAGCTGCACTCACTATCAACCCTGCTGCAGACGCAGAGAAACTTCCATGCAACTTTACTCAGAATGGGAATATGGCTGATAAATTCCATTAAATTGTTTGTAATGTCAGTGATCGTTTAAGTACTTCCGGTAATGATTCTACCTCTCTTTTTTGTACCATTAAGTAATCATTGTATTCAGGGACGTGGCACATATTTTTTCATTTTATTCACTGCTGTTGCCATCACGCATAGCACATAACTTGCAATCAGCTGTTCTTATGTTGTTTTTAGCCACTTAAAAAACATCCAAACTGCACTGCTTTGAGACATATTTACAGATAGTTACACATTGCACACTTGAGCAAGTACATTATTATCTCACAGTTTATGTGTCATAGCATTATACGTGACAACCAGCTTAAGTATCTGTAAACACTATTGGCAACAATGACCGAAAAAAGTCGATAGCCGATAGTATAATTTCTCCCTCCTCACCAATCTGCACTTGGCGTCCCCCACACACCACTGGCTGGTGCAAGTGCCCAGGTCAGTAACGAGCCTGTAACACACTCAGCCCTCAGGTGCACAGAGACACCCCCCCTCAGCTGTGGCTCTGTCACCCCTTGCCCTTCCATCTTATTCTACCTGGTTATATAGACTGCCTGCTTTGCCTGTCCAAAAGGAAAATTAACCAGATACCCTTTTACCCAGTGAGGGAGCAACAGGACGGAGTGGGCTGGCTGCTGTCCCTCAGCACCCCCACACTGCAGGGCGACTGTCAGGGTTGTAGACACACTCATTCTAGTCCACACATACTATTACACTCCCTCACCTCCAGCTCTCTCTCCATAGCAGACTCGAAGTGCAGGTCTGGTCTGAACACTGAGAATGGAGAATCTGGATACTGCACCCTGTACAGCTTCTCTGCAGACAGAGAGAGAGACACAGCACAGTCAGAGAGCGAGAGAGAGAGAGAGATACACAAAAGTCAGAGACACCTTCTTCCCCAGATTCGCCAGCAGAGTCCCCGACTTCCCCCAGCTCAGCACAGAGGCGCGGCTCAGGTGGGGGAGCACAGAGACAGTGCTGTGATCACAGCAGAGTGGTTTTGTGTGTTGTTTTGAGAGTTAAGTGTGTGTGGTTGGAGTGGGCCTCAGTGTGTGTGTGTGTGTTGTGTTACCGGTGCGGTCAGAGCAGGCCTCGGTATAGAAGGGGGGCTTGCGCTGGATGATCTCATTGGCGATGATGGCGAAGCTGTACACGTCCCCCTTCTGAGAGATGCCCTGTTTGCGCAGGTGCTCTGGGGCCGTCCACAGGTCTGCAAGAGAAAGGGGGAGGAGAGAAAGAGAGAATGATGCAGGAAGGAAGGTGAAGGGGCAATAGAGAGAGAAAGAGGGGGAGGCCAAGACAGAGAGACATAAAGAGAAACAGAGAGAAAAAGGCAGCAATACAGAGAAAGGCTCATACAGACAGACACAGAAAGACAAAAAAAAGATTCAGACGGACATAGAGCTTTCCCTTGCTTGACCATAGTGTTGCACAGGCACAGAGACACACAGACAGACCTCTCCCAGGGCTGAGGATGGTGTTACAGCCAAAGTCTGTGATCTTGACCACCATGCGGTTGTCCAGGACGCAATTGGTGGACTTGAGGCGGCCGTGGACGTTAATGTTACTGGAGTGCAGGTAGGACATGCCCTGCAGGGGGAGTCAGAGAGCCTCAAACACTGAAACATCCTCCACACACGTGCACTGGTTTACAAGCATAAATACACACACAGACTGGATCACAGGGGTAAACACACGGACTGACACACACTGGGACGCGCAGGCTAACACACATAGACACACTGACCTTGGCAATGTCGTACATCACTGAGATCTTGAACTCCCAGTCCATGAAGGTGCCGTCAGGGTAGGAGATCTTATCATTCAGGACATACTGCAGGGGCAGAGAGACGGACAGACACAGATAGATACATGGAGAGGCAGACAGGCAGGCAGAGACATAGATACATGGAAGTTCTCAGTGCATTGAGAAAGGGGGAGGGAGAGAGGGAGAAGCAGGGGGAGAGAGACGGGGAGAAAGAAAGATGGAAATATACAGTCAGACAGATAGTTAGATCAGAGAGAGTGGAAGAGAGAACAAATAACAGTAAGGCATTTAGTAAATGTCTGGGCATCTGCGGCAGGGTCCCCTCACCTTGAGCGATCCTCTCTCACAGTACTCGAATACTCCAAATGTCCCCAGCTCAAATTTCACCGTCCCGTAGAACTTGGTCAGATTGTAGTAATCAATACAAAGCAGCTGAGACAGGAGAGAAGCAGGTTAACTGGAGAGCTACAGTACAGTAGGGTCCAGTTCAGTAGGGTATCTAGCCCTGGTCCATACACACACACACACACACACACACACACAGACAGCAGTGTACCGCATTCAGCTCAATCTTCTGTCTCTCGTTGAAGTTGCCATCAGAGTGCTTCAACTCTTTGAGAATCACAATCTGCAAGAAGTGATGGATAAGGGACAGCACTGTTACCATCAGTATCACTGGGATTATTACTCCATTATTAGACCATTATTATTATTATTAGTAGTAGTAGTAGTAGTAGTAGTAGTAGTAGTAGTAGTAGTAGTATTGTAGAAGCATTATAATTCTTATTAATAGTACAAGTATCAGTAGTATAGCAATAGTAGTAGAATTTTATATTTCTATTAGTACAGTCAGCTCTCGTTATACTGCCTGGTAAGAGCGATGGGCAAAACCTGCCATACAGCGTGGGTGGCCTTAAAGCGATGTATGTAGATTCAAGGGTTTTATTTTAAGTATGATGCTTATTGCCAGGCTATTTTAATAAAGATGCATCTTTTACAAAACTTCAGTAACATTTAACAGTAGCTACTGTAGTAGTAGGCCCTACCGTAGAACAGGGGTTTTGTATAGTATTTAAATGTATATAGTATTTAATAGAGGTTAACCGATTAATCACGGCCGATAACAGCTTTTTGAAATCGTCGACAATTGGTAGAAATTAACTCCAATAATGGACAATAGTTTTTTGGGGTTGTAGGCATTAATATCCTTGTACTTTTCTCATGTTGCAGTTGGATCTATGTTGCATTTCTATACAGGATTTGTTTCATTCTGAATTTATCTATTTTAATGATTTTATTCTTTATTTTATACTATTTCATACTTCATACTGTTATTTATTTGTTTTGATAAAAAATAACAAAATAAATCTGCCATTCCCCCCACCATAATAACTGTTATTGGTATCGGTTTTGAAAATCCACTATCTGTCGACCTCTAGTATTTTCCTGATGCAGCATACTTTGTGTTAACCAAGCAAAAACATAATAAAGACACACAATGTTTGTACAGTACTGTACTGGTGGTCATAAGCTTTACTATACATGGCACAACTAATATTTGTATGGTATCATGCATGTTTAAATCTACTGTATTTATTTTCACAAAGTAATTACTCAATACTGTACCCTCAGTAGCACATAGCATTGTTATTTATTAAGGACAGTTCAATCAGAAATGAATAATAAACAATGTGCTTAATATGCAAGTCTACATTCAGACTTAAAAACAATCTACAGTACTCTGCTGCTTTTAATTTGTTGGACTTCATTTTCTTTTTATTCTTATTTTAGCCTTTGTGTTTTGTTTATTGTGGTTTACAGAAGTCGCTTATTTTAGACTGTGTCAAGCATTGCAGATGAAACTAATCAACCCAAGACTTCAGATGTGTTGAATGCTGTATGTCTTCAGCAAAGCAAGCTATGACCAGCCTGTAGCACGGATGTTGGTTCAGCATTCAATTGGCACTACAAGGTACGCTACAGTGCTTATATGTCTGTTTGTTTGGCTTGAAGTTGTCAGTTTGGCGTACAGTGGGGATGGCAGTATAATGGGTAACAATAACATAGATTTTATATTGGCAGACATTTATTCAGAAATGAGGCTGGCGGTATAGCGGGGGGCTATATAGCGTGGGAGCACTGTAGTAGTACTAATAGTACTGGTAGCATCATTATTACTACTAGTAGTAGTAATAGCATTATCATTATTAATACTACTTGTAGGTGCTTTGCACTGTTACTGTTATTATTGCTGTTGTTTGAGTGACAGCTGTGTTGTGGGCGTCGCTTTGTATTGTTTGAGTGACATATCTTGCCTTCTTGTCATAGCGCCCTCTGCGGATTCGATCCCCCCTCTCCTTTCTCTTCTGGTCCTCCTCTATCTGAGAGAGAGAAAGAGAGAGAGAGAGAGAGAGAGAGATAGAGAGAGTAATGCACTGCACTGTACTGTGTTGTACTATGGTGCACTCCAGTGTACTGTACTGTGTTGTACAGTATGCTGTGCGGAGTTTTGCGGTATTGTGGTACAGTGTGCTGTGCTGTGCTGTGCTGTGTGGGATGCACTGACCTTGAGGGAGACAAGGCTGTGCTCTCTGGCGTCCAGGGGGCCGATCTGATCCACAGGGATGTGGGACCACTGCTTATTCTGCTGGTGCCGGTACTGCCTGCTGACCAGTCACAGAGTCAGGGTGTTATATCACTCAGAATTGTCAACATCACACTCTACACTGATGAGCCACCAGGGTCGGGATGTTCGAGCTCCTCCCCCACCCACAGCCCTGCTCACCTGACAGTGATGAGTACAATCAGAGCGACAAGCACCACGGTAACAGAGAGAGCGATGTAAGTGTAGTCAGAAGGCTCTGAGACAAGGAGAGAGAGAGCATTTTCACACGCAGCACTGAACACAGGACATACCACACATGAACACTGTACACCCACAGCACTGTACACTGGACATACTACACACATAAACTGGATATACTAAACACACACACATACACCCTTTAAACACATAGCATTGTACACACACACATACACACTGCTTAAACACACACTGTACACATACTCACTCACTGTACACACACGCACGCACGCACGCACGCACGCACGCACGCACGCACACACACACACACACACGCACTTTGACTGTCTAGCTCAACTGGCTTGTGTGGAGGCAGGCCGTCTGCCCAGGGGAGCTCAGGGGTCAGGTTCAGCAAATGGGTGGTGTTGGTGGATGTGTCAAACTGGAACAGGGGCATGTACTGCAGGGGAGAGTGGAGGACAGATTCATGCATGAATAGCCATGCAGGTACCCAGACAGACACACAGAGACAGATGCACAGTCACAGGAACGTAAGAGATACCTTCACAGAGACAGACACACACACAGACACATACATACAAAGATAGATACACAGAGACAGACAGAGAGACCAACACATACATAAAGAAAGACACACACATACAGAAGCACAGATGAAGACTGTCAGACAGACACAAACACACACAGATATGGATTAAGGCTGTTCAAATGAGCGCAACACAAACCAGTTTGAATCCAAAAATAGTTGATGTAAACAACTTTTAGTGTGGGTGCAGTACCCTGTGCGGTACCCAGTGTGGCGCTGTGCTGTGATGCTCACCTTGTTGTCCGCAGAGACATACATCACTGTCAAGTTGACATCTCTGTCCCCAAATTCATCCAGCACTATCTGCCCACTGATCCCTGTTACACACACACAAATGCATAACCCATATATCACACTACTGAGACATTATTATTATTATTATTATTATTATTATTATTATTATTATTATTATTATTGTTAATTATAGTATAGAATAGAATAATTATAATATAGTATTAGGGCCCAGACTGGTGTCAGTGCTGTGTGGACTATATAAATAATGTGATTAGTATTGACCCTGGAAGGTAATGTTCCTGAACTGGTTGTTGAAAACTTCGCTCTCGTCCATCTTGGACTTTTGCATGTCTCTCAGCACCTTTGAGAAGAGCAACACAGCGTCAAAATACCCTGTCACAAAGTCATTGTCCACCTGGGGGCGACAGAGAGACAGAGAACATCAGGATTTCAGGCTGTCAGTGTGGCAGAGTCTCAGTCAGTCAGTCAGGCAGGCAGGCAGGCAGTGTCTCAATATCTCAGTCAGTCAGTCACTCAGTCAGGCAGTGTCAGTCTCTGTGTCTCACCATGCTGGAGTTGAGTGCAGTGATGGAGACGTTGCTCTCGGGAGGGGGCAGGGTGACCACCAGCACCTGTTTTAAGTTGGAGTTGACCGTGATGTTGGAGTAGTACACATGGCTGGAGGGGACAGGGAAATACAGTCACATGCACATACATAATATATACTCACACGATACAGTACACATACATACAAATATACACACACAATACACAGACACAGACTGGAGAGAGTGCTATGTGCACTATAGCTTTGTATAGTATAGTATAAGCTCCCAGTCATCACTAACAGTATAACAGAGTATAAATGAAAAGGGTGAAGGAGTGAATGGATGGACTAGTGGAGGACAGCAGAGGTGGACTGACTTGAAGACGTCCAGCAGGATGAAGACAATGTCATCGTCCACAATTTTTCCTTCTATCAGGTCTCCTAAGTCCTGCGGTGTCCCACACACGATAATGACTGAAAGAGAGAGAAAAATAGAGACCTGTGGTGAATCATACATCACTGTACATATGAGAGAGAGAGAGAGAGAGAGAGATAGAGAGAATGTGGGGCAAGGCACAGGTTATAAAGAGAGAGGAGGGGAGGGGAGAAATTGGACAAAGGAAAACGGAAATCAACCCAGGAAAAACAAATCAATTAACTAATTAGTTAACAAGTCAATTATGGGTGGTTGCTCACGGTTACTGGTGCGGTTACTGTAGGCCATAACCATATGTAGCTCCTCCTTACTGCGGATGATGTGTCGGGGGATGGACAGAGAGAAGTGGGCGGAACCAGCCTCCAGAGCATTCATATACCTGAGACAGAAAGAGAGAACAGGGGGGAAGTAGGGAGATAATAGAGGGGGACAGGAAGGGAGAGGAAAGAGGAAGGTTATATCTTGATTGTTGACAGATTTAGACTATATACTATTTTTATACCCTCCCCCTTTCTCCCTATCTCCCCTTATCACTCCCTCTCAATCTCCCACCCCTATCTCTCCCCCTTTCCTCTCTTCTCTCACCAGAAGCAGTCCTCAGGGTTGTCGGCCTTCTTGTAAATGTAGGCTGAATGCCAGCGGGGCTTCAGTCCCTCCTGCTCCTGGGCCCAGAAGTGCACGAAGAAGTCAGACACCTTGCGGGCGGGCGGCAGCAGACGGGTCAGATTGGCCTTGTAGTCGCAGGACAGGCCAAAGCTGCCGGCCGAGATGATAGGCAGCCCCAGGACTGTCTCCAGACTGAGAGAGAGATGGAGAGAGGATGGGTGAGTGAGGGAGAGAGTGTGGGGGGGTGGGCACAGGAAGGGAGAGAGGAGGAAAGGGCGAGGAAGAGAGAGGAGGAGAAACAATCACAAAGAGAGGGAGAGACAGGGGAAGAGGGAGGGGGAGCGAGAGGGAAATATGGAAGGAGAGAGGGAAGAGGGGGAGGGACAGGGGGAGAGAAGCACATTGAGAGAGGGAGTGAGGGAGAGGGAGGGAGTGGAAGAGGAAGGTGGTGGAGAGCGAGGGAGAGGGAGATGGTATGAGACAAGCACAATCAGAGAAAGAGGGAGGGGGGACAGAGATTATACAGCGGGAGAGGAAGAAATAAAGAGAGAGGGGAGACAGGATCAGACACACCATGAGACACAGAGACACAAACACACACAGTTTCAGAGACTCACTGCACCATCTGGAAGGTGGCGTAGGTACAAGTGGGCCCCAGTACAGCACAGCCCAGCACCTCTTTTTCCTGTAATACACAGAGACACACCTGTATACACCTGTACAGAGGCACAGCAACATACAGAGACAAACTGGCACACCTTCACACAGAGACACACCCTGACATACCTGCACAGAGACACACCCTGACACACCTACACACAGAGACACATCCTGACCCATCTACACAGTACATCAGGGTGTGCAGCCCTGGTCCTGGGAAAGACACGGTACAGGTGGGTTCAGGTGAGAGACTCACATGCAGGTCTTTGAGGATCTGCACTCCCTCGCAGGTGCTGGTGGGGCAGCCCTTGTGCCGGTACAGGGAGTTGTTGAAGCCATGGAAGTTGGCTTTCAAAGTAATATTCTGCTCTACACACACAGACAGACAGAGAGAGTAGATGAATGTCTGTAAATGTTAAATGCATAATTTCTGTATTTATTGTTCAAATTTCCCTGTTTCTGAGCGCTGGACCTGGCTGTCAATGCCTTGTCAACACGGATATCAATTAGTCCTGCCAATAAACCTTTTTAAATTGAATTTAATTGAATTGAGAGAGGGGGAAGGGGTGTGTGCAGACTAATATGCACACAAACACTGACATGGCTGCATACACACACACAGACAGACAGAAACACATGCAGCAATGTAAGGTTCGGGCGCACAGATTAAGCGAGAGCACTTATTCAGCATCCATCCCCTGGAGCTCCCGGGTGGAGGTGGGGCGACCCTCATGGGGATACAGGACACTTGGGACCTACGTTCTGGAGGGCAGGGGCTTACATACAGAACACACACAAACCACAGAGACGATAACCAGCACCAACAAAGGCCAAGCTCAACCGGGGCTGGCGGGGTCCAATCTCACCTCCCTGGTTGTTGCTATAATTGACCGCAGCTTGCACGGCCGGGGTCACGATCTTCAGGCTCCACGGCGACTCCTCGTCGTCCAGCAGCACCACGTCCAGCACGTGCTCCTGCGCGCCGCGGGGCTCGAGCCCGGGCACGCAGGCGAGCCACGCGGCCAGCGCGCACCACCCGCGCATGCTCGGGCTGCCTGTCTGATCTTTATTTATGGGGTTTTAGGGCTGAAATGTCTCCTCTCATCACAGAAGGGTCCACAAATGACCTCTACGTTTGCAGAAAGAAATACGGCTATTTGTGCCACTACTAGCACAGCGGATATTGCGGCTTCTGCAAATATCGTTACTACTGCTGCCGCAAGAGTAACAACACAGATAAGATTTATTTACTGTGGTCGGTGTCCCAATTGATAAATACACATCCAAGCGGCATCGTTTATGTTCGCGGACGTGAGCGATTGGGTAGGCAAATTCATTGAGCGATCCTGGGAGTTGTTTCGTTTGGGTTTACTATGTAGGCCTATGTTGTTATAATAATAATAATAATAATAATAATAATAATAATAATAATAATTACATGTGAGAACACAAACCGAATACAGACAGCATTAAAAAATACATGAACGAAATCGAATAAATACTTGTTGATATGTATTATAAGACTGCTTATCTCAGGGGGCTTTTAGTATATGTTCACTATATCTATTTTCACGTTTTTAAAAAGTGAGGAACAATAAGTAGCCTACCTTGCATTTGACGTCCCGTCTTTACGTTACAGCGGAGAGTTCGAGACTTTGATCTGATATAGGTCAGTGGAGAAAAAACATCGTTTTTAATGTATGTGTCTACATAACCGATGTTATAATTACAGGAAGATATACTACAGCTCATTGAATGATGTTTGAGGAGAAATCAAGCGTCTTGTTATCCGATTTAGTCCAATTATTCTATGGGATCATTCGGAAGGACGGGTTCCGCGGTAGAATGACTTGTATGTGTTTGTTTAAATCGTGATGCTTTCTCTCTATCTTTCTTTCTTTTTTTGCGTTTATCTTAAATCCACGGAAAATTCGTTTTTGACTGCATTCAGATAGTATCTCACAGGACTTGAGACGGAACAAAAACAACAACAACTGATCATATAAAGTAGCCCATATGTAAAACATGCAAACGAACAAATTAATTATTAATAAACCTATTTTTGTTTTTTAAGTCACACGACTTCTCAGCTCTTTGACTGGAATTTGAAAAGTACAGTTAAGTGTTTAAAAGAAAAAGCCATCGCTGTCTCCTGATTTCTCGTTGAGTCTTGTAGTTTAGTGATTCGTTTATTGCATTCCGAGTACAATCCACTGGTTAATTTATATATGAAGAAAACAGCAGTAACGAAAAAAAAGTATATTCTCTGATGGAAAGAAAACTGGTAAACAAGTGTCGCTGAATGATTCCGATGCTGAAAGTTTGAGACCGAGAGTGAGTTACGAATCTGCTCTCTCCCTCCCTCCTGTGTATTAACATTGGAGCAAATGTAGCGTCTCTTTCCTTGTGTCTAAGTTAATAAACAGCCACAGTATATGTAAGAGAGGAAGTTAGGGACACACATTAATAACCACACGGACACACAAGCAGAGGTGCGTGAATGATCAGATACAAACACACACGTTAATAATTACCCATGCAAACACAAACAAGCACGCACACACAGGCAGAGATGCATTAATGATCACAAACACATTAATAACCACACACTCGGATATACAGACAGACAAACACACACACACATATTACTCCAAAACAATCACATTAATCTAAATGCTATCTTCTGGAACTTTCAAATATACCACAGACTTATAGGTTCACATAGTACTTTTGAGTAAGATGCTTTTTGGGGAACTATAGAGGTTTTGAGACAGTTGTCTATGTGAGGGTATCTGCTGAGAAATTATGATTATTAGGTAGAGAACACATGAGTCAATAAGTAAGTGTTAAAGAACTTTGATTAGTAGAGGAGGAGGAGCAGGGGGGTAGGCTGGGGGGCAAATGGGACCCCCCCCCGCTCTCACTGGCGAAAGCACCTTCCGCATCCCCCCATCCGCTCTCACGGTCGCTACTAAGGAGGAGGGTACGGCAATGGGGGGAGGGAGAAAAGACAATGGAGAGACTTAAACGTTTGTACTTTTATGTGGAAAAGAAGAAAAAGAAAAGAGTGAGAGAGAAACACAGACCAAAATAGAGAGGCAGGAGGGGACGAGAGAGAAAGATGGAGAGAGAAGGAGAGGGGATATAAAAGGGTAGAGGTGAGAACGTGAGAGAGAATGTCGAGAAAGAAGGAGAGAGACAGTGACGGAGAGAGAATGGAGAAAGATTGAGAGATAGGGAGGGAGGGAGGGAGGGAAGGAGGGGTTCAGAAGAGGTTAAAAGTTGTCCAACTGTAAGATATGAGATTCTGGTTAGCAAATAAAGGTCAGGGCTATATAACCTGATTGATTGGACAGATGTGGGGGGGGTGGCTGGTCTGTTCAGGCTGTTTGCTCAAGCACTCAGTGCTAACACTCATTACACACTGTGGGAACTGTCTCTCTCTCTATCTGCATATGTATGTTTGCACAAATAAACTATATTTTATATGTATAGAGAAAGAGAGAGAAAGAAAGAGAAATAGGCAGAGGAACAGAGTGAGAAAGATGAGAGAGAGAGAGAGAGAGAGGGAGGGAGGGTGCCAGCTGGTGTGTGGTTCCTCATTTGCAGGTGTTGTAAATTCCTGCTGTGCTGACAGTATCCAGACTCAGGCCCAGCTGGCCATGAGGCAGAGATGTGCAGAGTTGCCCATTATGACAGCCCTCAGCTCTGTTTACTCTGAAAAGTGCAAAGAGGAGCTGCTCTCTGCACTCGATAATATACTGCAGTCCAGGCAGCTGGCTCCAATCTCCACCCTTTTTCTCTCTCTCTAAGCTGCACCCCTCTCAATCACACTCTTACCTGTAGCTCCTCTCTCACTTTTCTCTCTCATGCACATGATCTCCCCCCTCTCTCACCTGTTCCACTTGCATTGCTCCTTTGTTCCCTCTCCCCCGTCTATTTCCCAGCACTACTCTCTCTCTCTCTCAAATAATAATAAATAAAATAATAACTTCATTGGTTGTCCACACACTGTCCATCTGTGGTAGACATACACATATGTGCCTGCTATATGGCAGTGTCCTCTCTCTCTTTCTATCTCTCCCCGCTGTAGATCACTCACTCTGACTGCCTGCGTTTGCCCAGCTCTCTGTTCCCATGCTGCACAGAGTCCCATCCTCAAGCTCACAATCACTGCTGTTCACTCACTTCTCTGCCCCCCCCACCACCACCACCCTGCCCGTATTACCCATGGACAACAATATAACACATTCACACATAACACACACAAGCATGAACAAAATACATGCAAAAAGCACGATTACAAACACACACACACAGTATAATACTAATGGTGGATGAACTCATGGAGTCCCACTGTCCCTACTACCTTACACCTTTAATATGCATATATAAGGTCAATAAGGGAAAGACAACCTGTGGAACAGGACAGTGAAAGAGTGTCACATGTGAGAAAAAAATGTCATTCGGGACTGAAAAGGTGTCCTAGAGCACAGCCACAACACCCAGTTAGTTAATACAGGTTTCAGGGAAATGCTCCTTATTCATCATTATCTTCACATACAATCATTATTTACTACCTAGCCTGTTGCCCTAGAGAAACTTACTGACTTTGCCCTACACTGCCAAATATTGTTATCTCTCTACTGTAATACACAGTAGTGTAAAACACTGCACATACACTGTATTATGCCATACTTATTATTTACTTCTTAGATGCCCTAATCCAGGGTGATTTACAGTGTACAAAGGAAACATTTCTAAGCATTACAAAAGTGCAGTAATACAATCAGTACAAAATACAATAAGCATACATCTAGTACAATGAGCACAACACAGTAAGTCCTAGATGTGTGCTACATAATTACATAATAATTTCACTGCAACTGCACTGTGATACACTGTACTGTAATACACTATATTTTATTGTTAAATTCCTCCCTCTGGGTCTTCTTAAATGAGCTCTATAACCCTTTCAGTGACAACAGGACAGCCCGTCCTTGAGTCAATGAATGCATGACATCTGTTAACATGATGTTGAAAATGTCAGTCGGTTGTAAGATTATATTACACTATAAAAACGCTACATTGAGTGAACATGGAGAAGTGCCAAGTCATTGATCTAATGATCTTTTTAGATGTATTGGGAGAAGGGCTCAGACTTTGAATTGTATGTTAAACAGACTACTGCCATGAAACTGACAAAACAAAGTTAATTGTTGCAAATATCTTTATTTAGGAATATAACTGCATGAGGGTAATAGAGGATACCCTCTATATGAAGTAATGCAGTAGCTCTTAATCCTCCACACTTTGTAGTTCTGTTTGACATTTCTTGGTTGCATGTAATACTTCTTGTTTACTGTCACAGTTACCTCATGAGAGGACCGTTAAGCTGATAGAGAAAGGACCCAAGTGCAGAGCTACTGCAATGAGCAGACAGAAACCAAGGAGAATCTACAGGCAGAGGCGCACAAGGAACCAGGCGCACAAGGCACCAGGCGCACAAGGCACCAGGCGCACAAGGCACCAGGCGCACAAGGCACCAGGCGCACAAGGCACCAGGCGCACAAGGCACCAGGCGCACAAGGAACCAGGCGCACAAGGAACCAGGCGCACAAGGAACCAGGCGCACAAGGAACCAGGCGCACAAGGAACCAGGCGCACAAGGAACCAGGCGCACAAGGAACCAGGCGCACAAGGAACCAGGCGCACAAGGAACCAGGCGCACAAGGAACCAGGCGCACAAGGAACCAGGCGCACAAGGAACCAGGCGCACAAGGAACCAGGCGCCAACAGCTCAGTGAAGCAGATAGATCTGATAACACTTTTCCCAGAGTGAGGGCAGTGAGGGGTTTATAAAGGAGAGCAGAAACTAAGAGGACAGGAGCAGGACCAATGAGAACAAAGGACAGGAGCAGAAGTGCACAAGGGTGAGGTGGAATGTTAATTGATAGAAAGAAAAAAGGAAAGCAGTGAAGGGAGCAGGAAAAGGCTAGAGAACATTGGCGGCCTCTAGTGGGGGAAGAGGGTCAGGGCTAGGGAACTGTGACATTTACATGACACCTTTTGGGTGACCCTTGTTGGCAGGGCCGTTTCTAGCCTTTTGGGGGGACTAAGCAGGATATGATTTGGGGGGTCCCCTTCACTTTTATTCCTATTCCCATTTCTTACATTGTCATACGTTTAGTGGTTTACAATGTTTTGCCCCGGGCTCAGTCATAGTCAGCAGCACCCCATCATATGTTGTGAAGCCTGTCAGTCACCAAAGGTCCTGAATGATATTTATTACACACTTTGCAGGTTTAAAAAAGTCTATATACTTTATCAAAATGAGCATCCCTGAGCAATGACAAAAAATGACTGCTCCTCCTTACTAAAACAATACAACAATATGTTGCAAAATCATGAATAAAAAAGTAGGGATCTGGTCAATACACTATGCGTTGCAGAAGTAGGCTTTACATTTTGAGATCAAAAAGAGTAGAAATTGAAATAGCTAACTAAACGTTAACAACCATTTATGATACATGACACAAACCAATTAAAGATTAATTCCATATAATATTCATTATTCCTACCTTATCAGTGGGAGGGGTGTGTTTGTTTCCTCAATGCCCAAAGTAATGGGATTCGAGGTTGCAATTTAGACACATAAGTCATCTTCCAAAGAAAGCCGGGGCGATATTTTGTTTGAATTGTAGTTAAGCTGAGAAGCCGCCCCGAGTTTCGTCATATTTTCGACTTTTGCGTTTTGCTGGATCCTCCGCTGCTGCCCTCACGCTTTTCTCACTTTCTCACAAAACGATCAATTTCTCACAGGTTCGCTGAATTTACTTACACACTTATATACATTTACGTTATATAATAACGTATAATAATAATTTATTGAGGAGCGCCTTTCAGGGTACCCAAGGACACTGTACAAAAACGTCACTGTTGCTTTGGAACAGAAGGACTTCAAGCAGAAGTTTTTTTATTCATGTTTAGTTATTTTAGAACATAATATATTTAATATATATTATTTTTTTCTAAACTAGCTCGAGTAACTAACGCACAGTTTGGCCTAGACCAAGCTACAATTGCCAAATCCCACTTGCTGATTTTAACTTACTAGCTAATTAGCTAACTTGATAATTGATGCTGCGGAACTAGGTTGCAGTGTTATAGATTTTCACTGAGGTAGAAAACAAAGAAAAAAGAACAAACCTCTTGCAGATCCTATTCAAGGTAAAACTCGCTACAGATGCAAATACACAGCCACCATGTTATAATAAAACGCTATTTGGTGTCAGGTAAGGTGAACTTGGACTGTCCAGTTAAAGTAACCAGAAAGAAAAAGCTAGGTATAGCTACACATAAATGTCATCGTCATTGAAACAGTTAGTATGCAAGCTACTGTACAGCAATAAAAACGAATCATAACTGTAGAACTAAATGTAATATTTCTAGATACATTTCACATTCATAGAGTTTTAAATCCGACTCTGTTTCTCTGTTACTCTTTGGACCTGGTAAGGGCTGACACAGCCTCTCTCAACAGTATAGCTTCTTTCTATCATTTCAAATATTGCTATCTTATCTCTAAGGCTCTGCATTCTGTTGTTTCACTGCATCTTGTTGTTTAATTTAATTTGCTGTGTTAGCATCCTTGACCAAGAGGTTATTCATTCATAAAGTCTAGGTAGTAAGTAATTTAAATGTCTCATGTTAATTAGTTACAATGTGCTTTAGTAAGCTTGTTTCCACCAATCAAGAAGGAAATAACTGTTTTATCTGTCTTGTACACAACCCATAAAATACCAAATGTCACTCTGCATTGTTGAGACTGATGTCTGAGGAAACTTCTCAGGTCAGGCTCCCCTGCAGCTGCCGGAATAAAGAATCAACCTTCTACCACACAGAGAGGCTTGTGCTAATTTCTGCAACTCTTCATTAATCAAATAACATTACAATACCTTTCTCTTGTGCTTGTTTTTCCTTCAGTTTATTTTTACGGTTCTGAGCGGCAGATTGGTTCGTTCTTGGTATTTTTTATTTTTGGCTTTATTAAGCTTGCGGACTATTCTCAACTGTATGACGAGTTCAGCTCTTCGGTTTGATTTTGTATTACTGTAGTGTTATACTACCGTGTACTGTAATATGCTGTAGTATAGTGCAATATTGTACCGTTTCGCACAATGTGGTAGAGTGTAGTATCAGTATACTTCAGTGAAATACAGTATAGTACAAGTTGTTCATTTCCAGTAATATCTGAACTACACCCAACAAACAAACTTGCTCAGGTAAACTTAACCCCCCTCCCATTGACGCCGTTTCCAATCTCCCAAGGGGGGTGACTGGAATCATGCTGCACTCTAGTGGAGAGATATTGAAATGAAGAGAGAGAAAAACAATTAACCTGTACACTCAGTCCAAAGTACACACAAACACACTCTGCACACAACTATACAGAATGCACACACAGCAGGAATGAGAAACATAACAATGACACACCCAGAATCAACATCTGTCTGTGTACACTGAGTTGCACCAAACCGTTTACACCCTAAATTATATACATACACTGCCTATAGAAAGTTTACACCCCTTGAACTTCATTCACATTTTGTTGTGTGAATACATGCATTTTTAGGATTTGTCCCACTTATCTACACAACATACTCCACAATTTTATGGGGAAAAAATATGTTATTTTGAAACAAATCTCTATATTAAAAATATGAAACTGAAATCTCATAATTGGATAAGTCTCCAACCCTGTACGTTAATACTTGGTGGAAGCACCTTTGGCAGCAATTACAGCTGTGAGTCTTTTGGGATAGGTCTCTAACAACTTTGCACATCTAGGTTTGGCAATATTAGACCATTTTTCTTTACAAAACTGTTTGAACTCTGTTCCTTGGGGAGTGTTGACGGACAGCATTCTTCAAGTGAAGACATACATTCCAACCGGATTGAGGTTGGGGCTCTGACTGGGCCACTCAAGGACATTTATCTCTATTTTCCTTAGCCACTCCAGTGTAATTTTGTTGGTGTACTTTGGGTAGGTGATTGCTTACACCTGAGCTAACACTTATCCA